>NW_022103968.1:27743133-27754121 GCF_000313985.2 Echinops telfairi | reverse complement strand
GAGAGAGAGAGAGAGAGAGAGAGAGGTGATGGGGGCACCTTTAGGGTCCACTGGAAGTAAGCCAGGACTTCTTTAGCTCTCTGAAAGCACCAGCCGGGGTGGGCTGTGGGAAGTGGAGGTCTTGGAGACCCCTAAGTCCTCTTTTCCTTTCTCAGCAAGATCCCGGTGCAGGGCTCACGGAGGCGGCTGTGGTCTTTATCATTCCATAACGTGACCTGTGATTTCCCCGAGGGCTATCATTCCCGAGCACAGACAGCAACCCGGCCAGAAGAGCTCATGACCGTGTCCTCGCTAAGTGTCAGATTGCTTGTTCACAAAAGACCCCGTGAAGTTGATTCTGTGTTCAGGTCCATTTCACAGATGAAAAACTAAGGTTCAGAGTACGTGGGAGACCCGGTCAAAGCCAGCGTTCACTCCCTTCCCAGAACCTCCCTGTCAGCTCACCTTCCCCAAGGCCCTCACCCACTCCCACCCCCCCCCTCAAGGAGGCTTCACTGCTTCTGCTGTGACCAGCTGAGGTTGCCCAGGCACCAGTCCCCCTGGGTGACTGAGGTGGAGAGGGTGGTGCTTCTGTTTGTTCAAAGGGGTGAGGGTGGGGCTTAGTGTACAACAACACTCATCCAGGGCAAAGGGCAGAGTAGGGGCTTCACCCAGGAGACTCCCTAGCCTACCCAGGAGTAGCCCTAGGGAGTAGGATTTACTCCTCCCCTTTCCCAGGCACCGTAGCCTCTTGGGAAAGGAGAGGGTGCTGATTTGCCCCCCCCCCCATCCCCAGGGACAGAGCAGTTGGAGGGAGGCCAGGCTGAGTGTGAGCATGAGTGTGAGTGTGTGTGGGGTGGGGGAGTAAATCCTGATTTGGATCTTGGATGGGCCTGAGAGAAAGTCCTCCCTCTTCGCCTCCTGCCCTGACGGCTGGGAAGTGGGTCTGCCTGGGGCATCTGGGGTTGGAGGCTGGAGTGGGGCCAGCCTCTCTCCCAGGCTCCCTGGAACCCATTTCAAGTGGCTGCTTCCAGGCTGGGCCAGTCCAGGGAAGGGGGAGCGGGAAGAGGGAGCCTGTTTCCAAGCAAAGGTTCAAGGGTCTCCCTTCCTGAGTCCTCACCCCTCCACTGAGGGCAGTCACGAATTCCATCCTGTCAGTCTCAGAGTTTCCTCCTTATCCAAGACCAGGCGGGGAAGAGAAACTCACATTCTACCTTGAGGCCGTCCTTTGGCTTGGGATGGGAAGAGATGGAGACCATTAGTTCAGACCCTCAGCAGCTGTATCCTCAACGCTTAGGTTTGGATCACACAGGTGCTGGGAGGTGGGGTGGTTGACCTGTTGTGGTTACTCTTGGTTCCTTCCCAACACTGCCCCCACCCCCTCCCACAACACACAACTACCTTCTCATATGAGATCCTGGATCTGGGTGCCTGGGGATTTGTGATTTGGGGGCAGGTGGGAGGGGGGGCTCTGGTGACAGTAGAGATAAGCCTATTGTTGGCATCTGGTCCTCTCACTCCCATCGACACTGCCATGGTCCCGGACCCCAAGGACTGTCTGATCATGATTACCACGCCTGTCCACAGAACCTTCTCCCTGGCTAGCTCTCCACTTGCAGGTAATGGAGATGATTACTCTGTAGTCTACTGCTTCTGCCTTAGGGATGGGGGGAAAGTGGGAGGAAGAGAGGAGAGGACTTTTAAGGCAAATAGAAGACCAAAGCTGGTCTCCTCTTTGTGTCTCAGTTTCTTTGGAGTGGACAAAGGAACACCTACTTCCTTGAGCTCTCCGGTGAGATGGGAGCGAGGACCCAACACTGCATTTGGCACCTGGTGAGTGCTCAGTAAACATTTTAAACCATCAGCCAAAGACGATGCAGAGCCTGGAGTGAGGTAGGGTGGGGAGCTCAGAGGTCAGACTCTTCTTCCTTGCTCTCATCCATCTCCCAAATCTCCCATGCCTCCTTTTGCTACAAACCCAAGCAAAGGCCCTGCTCCCAAGCTGGGCATCCCCAGCTTGGCTGAGCTCTTTCGGGAGGCTGGGAGGATGTCGACGAGCTGGATGGGCTTGGACGTGTGAGATGTGTGTGTTTCCATGTCCCTGTTTCAAGGAAGGAGCTTCCTGGATACCAGCCAGTCGTGTGTCTATGTGAACATGTGCAACTGTGTGTGTGTGTGTGTGTGTGTGTGTGCACAGGCTCAATGGCTGGCACCAAAATATTTGCTGATTAATCTTTGTCTTCCATACATCCAGCCCACAGCCCTGGGAAGCTCTGGGGCCTGAGTTGGTGTCCAATGGGCCTGAGGGGCCAGAATCAGGCCCAGGAAGATGGATTTCCCTGTCCTTTTGGCCCCACCCAGCAAAGGAGGAGGGAAGGCAGCTTCATTATATTTAATGGGATTATTGGGGGTGGGGGGGCAGTAGTCATGGGGCATTAGTTGCTAATTGGGTCCGCAATAAAGTTAATAAAGCTCTTATGGTCTTTGCCATTAAGTGTAATTAAGGGGGTGCTGTGTGGTGGGGGGTATTGGCGGAGAACGGCTACTGGGCTCTTGTTGGGAGCAAAGAGCCAGAACCGGAGCAGGTGATGAGGAAGCTGGTCATCATGCCAAGGCCTCCAGCAGCACCAGCTTCAAGAGCCCACCTGGCGGGGCTCCCCAGCAGGCTCTCTGGGGGCTGCAGGGGCTGAGGTGGAGAGGTAGGGCCAGAGTCCAGGGGAGAAAGATGAACTCCAACCCAGGGCCCCCACCCTGGAAAAGACTCGGAGTACAGAATGAATGTCCCCTCCCAGGAGAGATGGAGTGAACAAACGCATTTGGCACTTGCGCTCTGGGCCTCGGTTGCCCTTTCTGGGACATGTGGGTAATAACTGAGTGGCTATAAGGTTTCAGAGGTGCTGTGGCCGGAGGCTACAAGGCAAGGGACTGTGGTGTTATTGTTCTTTTCCCAAGCTTTTATTGATTTGGTTTTGTAATTGTACAAGGAATATTTGATGAATTCTTAGGGCCTGTGCCGAAGCTTGCAGGATGAAGCTCCTCACCCGCTTTTCCCTGCCATCCACTTGATGTTCGTGTTTCTAGAACGTTTGCTATGCGGTGTGTAGAGAAACACCCTGTTTCTCTCCTTCCTCTCTTCCTTCTTTTTAATATAACTACCCATGGCTCTGGGGTGGATCCCAACTCAGAGTGGCCCGCAGGAGAGAGTCGAATTGCCTCACAGGGTCTCCAAGACTTTACAGAAACGACTGCTGTATCTTTCGCCTGCGGAGCACCTAGTGGAGTCAAACTGGCAACCTTTCAGTTAACAAACTAGCACCTAACCACTGTGCCACTGGGGCTCTTCCTGACAGTGAGAGGACGATGCTTTTGTCTTGTTTTGCAAGGTGTGTTTTCCCTCCTCCTTTGCCTTGGCCAGCTTCCTTTCATGTTTGCTTGTGAGTTGACCCGCTCCACTCTTTTTGTCTGACCACTCAGAATTCTCTTGTAATGATGTAGCACAATTTACTTAAGCCACTACCTATTGATGATCTTTTCTCTTTGTGTCCAATATTTTAGCATTAAAACAATAGACTAGGCTCACATTATCTTTATGTACTTGTGCATTTTTGCAAGCCAGAGAGCTGGAAATCGAATGGCCGGGTCCAAGGGCACGTGCGTTGGGAAGATAAAATAAATGCACAGTGAAAAAATAACCATAAAGTCCAAAAGAGCATCTCAACTCACTGCCATCAAGTCGATTCCAACTCCTAGTGACCCCCTAGGGCAGGGGTCCTCAAACTTTTAAACAGGGGGCCAGTTCACTGTCCCTCAGGCCCGTTGGAGGGTCAGACTATAGTTTAAAAAAAAACTATGAACAAATTCCTATGCACACTGCACATATCTTATTTTGAAGTAAAAGAAAAAGGTGGGGGTCAAAAACATCAGGCGGGCCGGATAAATGCCCTCAGCGGGCCGCATGTGGCTCACAGGCCGTAGTTTGAGGACCCCTGCCATAGGGTATGCTAGAACTTCCCCTGTGGCTTTTCGAGACTGATACTTCACGGGGAGTAGAAAGCCTTCTCTTTCTCCCTTGGAGTGACTGGTGGTTTCGAACTGCTGACCTTACCGTAAGCAGCCCAATGAGTAATTGCTATGCCACCAGGGCTCCTAAACGAAAGAGTATTGCAAGTCGGGAGGGGGGAAGAAAATAAAAAAGAGGTCTCCCACTCCTGCCCTACAGTTCTTCTGCAACTTTGGGGAAGAGTCGTTCAAAGACATTCTTTCACAGCGATTTTCGAAGATATGAGTATTTGCTTTTTACCCTTCTCTTCTCTCACAAATGATGGTCTACTGTGCTGTCTTCACCACTTTGCCCTTTTCACCACTGATTCTGGGCCAGTGGGAAAGAGAAAGCGCCTCCAGCAGATGGACTGACACAGTGGCTGCAACATTGTTTCAAACATCCCAACAATCATCAGGCCAACCCAGGACCAGGCAGCGTTTGGGTCTATTGCGCGCACGGCGTTTGCTCCGAGTGGGAACTGTCTGATGACACCCAACAACAGCATTATGTTCCTAACAGTTTCATTGGCATCTAATTCACACACCATACAACTCGAGAGTTCAACCACATCGAGAAGAGTTGCACAATCATCACCAACAACATTATATCTTGAAAATCATTCAACAGCAGAACACATAGATGGTTCTTGTTCACGACTGCATAGTGTTCCGCTGGATGTCTATCTTGATTATTTCTTGAGTCTCCAAGATGGATTGCTGCAATAATCATCCTTGATCTATTTCTTTGAGCACAAAGCAGGGTTTATAGAAATATTTAGAACTAGAACTGCTGGATCAAGTGATAATGATGTGTTCATTAGACACTTTTGGGTAGCAATTTATTGAGGCTAGGTGCTGTTGGGATGGTTCCAACTCATAGCCACCCCGTGTCCAACACAACGCCGACGCCCATGGTCACAGCCACTAGGGCAGGGCATCTTGTCAGGGGCCTGCCTCTTTTTCGTGGCCTCTCTCCTTTACCAAGCACGGGGTTCTTTCCCAGGGTCCGGCCTCTTCTGACAACATGCCCAAAGTCCTTGAGACCAAGTCTTTGTCATCTTTGTTTCTAAGGAGCATTCTGGTTGTACTTCTTCCAAGACAGATGCGTTTGTTCTTTTGTGTAGTCCTTGGTATTGTCAAGATTCTCCCTTATTCGAGGTCCAACTTTCACATGCATGTGCTGGACTGAAAATACCATGGTTTAGGTCAGGAGCACCTTAGTCCTTAAATTCACCTCCTTGCTTTTCAACACTGTACAGAGGTCTCCCTATGCAGTGCATCCTTTGATCTCTTGCCTGCTGCTTCCATGAACATTGATCACGGATCCAAGCAAGCAAAAAAAAAAAAAAAAAAAAATCCTTGACAACTTCAATCTTTTCTCCGTTTATTATGATGCTACCTATTGATCCAGTAGGGAGGAGTTTGGTTTTCTGGACATTGAGTTGTCATCTCGCTACCTGCTAGATTGCACCCTCAAGAGGGTGGCACCAATCTACTCCATTCCCAAAGTGATGTAGGTGCTGAAGGGTCCTTGGCTTCGGGTCGATTTCGCTGCCCCTAGGCACACTCTCGGGCTAGCATTCTTCTAGAAGTTCCTGCTTTGGGAATTACAAGGTGATCACACCGGAGTGCAGTCTGGGTGAACGCTGGGCAGGAGGGAAAAGGAGTCCGTGGCTGAGAAAGCCCCTGGGTAAACACAGTTATCAGAGAAGAGGAAGAGTTACAGTCCGGGGTCAGGGGTTAATGCGGATGTAGCTACCGGGACACACTGCGCAGAGCAAACAGAACAAGTTGGGGCCGGGGAAGGGCCGGTCCTCTCCTGGGAGGGGAGGCAGCCAGCCTGGACTTGGACCCTCCCTGGGCAGTTGCCATCGTGGGCGCAGGCCTGGACTCTAAGGACCGCTTAGGCTACCCCAGCTCGGCGCTGACTGGGTGGGCTTGCCCAGCATCGGGGGCCCACCATGTCCACCCCTACCCCCCCACCACACCCCCACCCCAGTGCCCGGGTAATCCCCCGGAGCCTAGGGTAGAGGCTTTGTGTGGTATTAGAGGTGAGCCGGGTGGCGGGCCCTGGAGCCAGGCTCAGATTTGAGAGCATTCCTGGGCATTAGGCTCCCTGTCCCACCCAGCCCAGCCAGCCCCCAGGGCTGCTCAGGCCTCAGCCACTCCTGGGCTAATTACAGGTGTCCATGGCAGAGGTCAGCAGTTGGGTTAATTTGGGGCTTGTCCCGGGGCAGCCAGGGCTCATTAATGGGGTTCCAAAGAGCCCAGGGGATGAGTGGGGCAAACAGGGGATTAGGGGCCAGGGAAAGCTGTTCTGGGGCAATCTGGCTAAAACAGGGCTGGGAGGCCCGCCCCATCCAGGGCTGCTAGTGTGGGTGCTCACACTCATCCCTGGGCCATAACAGGTGCTCAGCCACACAGCAGTTGCTGGGTCCAGTCCCTGGCTCACCTGGAGACTCCTGGGAGGCGCCACTCAGAATCTCAGGCTCACGTCCACACCCACACCCCGTGTTGGAGCCGCTTCTCAAGCAGCCCTGCTAAGGCAAGGCCTGGGACCGGGGGATGGGGGTTCTCTCTCCAGCTGATGTGTTAGCTTGCCCCTACCAGCCTCCTCCCTGCCACCGCACCAGGGCCAGGATGTCTCCTCCTCCCTGCCAGCCCCACTGCTCACCCCAGGGCAGTGCCCTGTGGGGAGAATAGCTGAGAGCAGACTCCTAGCCAGGCTGGGGGAGCTGGGCGAGGGTGGGTTGTGTGGAGGTGGGGTGGGGGTGTCGGTTCTTCTTCCCTGTTCCCCTCCCCCACCAGCCCAGCCCTGCCAAAAGAGTTCCTGTGCCTAGCTCCCAGAAGAACCCTGCACCCAGTGGGTGCCTGGATACCGTGCAAAGATCACGGAAGAGGAGGAGGAGGAGGAGGAGGAAGGAAGGAAGGAGTTGGATAGGAGACAGGGCTGGGCAGGGGGAAATCGCTTAACCCCAAAGCCGCCACTGGTCTTTGGAAATCCCTGGCCATGACAGGGGCCAGCTGGAGCCTTCCGAGGGAGGGAGGGAGGGAGGCCCAAGTGTGGGAACCCAGGGAGGGGGGCTGCGAGGCTTCCTGGGTCAGCTGAGAGGACGGATACCCCTCTCCTCTTGCCTGCCCCTCCCCACTAGCCCTCCTCAAGGGGAGGGGACAGGTCCAGGCTTCCTGGCTCTGTGGCTGACAGGGACTTTTCCCAGTATTTGTATCAGCCCCCTCTCCCCAGCTGCCTGCTGACAAGACTCCATTCTTAGCGTGGGGGCGGAGGGCTGCGGTTCAGAAACCCCACAGTTGACTTCAAGAGAGTCAGCTTTTCCAAGGATGCCTCCTTCCCTGTGCACTGGTGCTCCAGATAGGTGTCCCTGTCCTGGAGACAAAGCGACTCCCCTGCAGGGTGTCATGGCTCCATCCTCCAGCTCCCCTCGCGTGCCCGCCCAGGCTACCACCTGTTGTAGCCGGTCCTCAGCATCAGCCCTCCCCCATAACATCCCCAGGACCCCCCATGCACTCCGGGTCCATAATTGAATAGCAAGGCCCAGAAGCTGGTGCTAGCGGCCGCATTAATCACCAGCAACCTGGCAGCGCCTGCCGTAGATCTTTCTCACACGTGAAATAGCTCGTGTTAATCATTGCCGCTGATTTATTGTCTCCGCCTTGTACATCAATTATTCACTCTTGCTGGGGCGGCGAGAAAGCAGCTTATAATGAGGGCCTCCATCCTCGTCTCTGGGGTGGAGCCTCAGACTTTTGGGGGTGCGCCCCGACAGACCGACAGGCACGGAGCCACGGCCCAGGACGAACGGGGGGCTTGGAGGGGCTGGGGGGTGGGCGTGCTTCCTTCCGGGGAACCTGCACCACGGAAGAGCGCACCCAGGACTCAGGTCGCTGGGTTGCCAGGGGCTTAAGGGCCTGGAACCGGGCGAGCCTCGGCGGGAGGTTTCGGCGCCCCGCCCTAGGGAGGTCTGCATCCCAGCCAGCAGGATGTGGGCGTGCTCACGCGTTGGGAGGCCGCCTCCCCGGCGCCCCATCCTACCTAGGGCTCGGTGGCTCGCTCTGGCCACGCCTCCGAAGGTGGTTTTGGTCGTTACAGCAGTGTCCACCAGGTGGCAGGTGGAGGCGGGAGGCAGGAGACTGAAGCTTGAATGGGGAAATATGGCTGGGAAAACCTGGGAGGCCGGGGTGGGGTGGGGGGAGGAGAGTTGGTAGAGATGGGGAGGCCCGGATGAGGGGGAGGCCTCCAGAATCGAACTTAGACCATCTTCAAATGAGCCCCCCTGAGGAGTCAGGTTGGCCAAGGAGGTGTGTGTGGGCAGCAGGCCCTGGAAGGGGGAGGGCATGGCCAGCTCCAACCTCACTGGTTCTGACCTAACCGCCCTGAACTGTCCCTGCTCTGCTGGGCAGGCTCCAGCCTATCCCTGGCAGGAGCTTCTCGCTGGCAGCAGAAGACCCTGTGAGGCAGCCAGGCCAGGGGTGACCGGGGCCCGGTGGGTAGTCATTAGGGGTTCCAAGGGCCAGCCCGTAGGGTGAGGAGACCTTAGGTCTCATTGCAGAAGCGGAGGACTGTGAGGTGCTTAGACCCAGTCTGCTCCAAAACCCTCGGCCCCCACAGCTGCACAATTTCCTCCCACCCCCAGACGGAGAGGGAAGCTGCCCAGAGACAGGAATGGGTTCTATATTTAGGAGATTTGTGGCTTCAGTCCTGCACTTGCCAGAGAGCCCCAACCTGATATTTCTCGGACACCCACCCTACTCCCCCATACACCCTGAGGGGACAGCATTACCCCTCCCTCCACTGACGCTGGGCAGGATACTGCACTAGTAACTACACCTGCCTGGCATGGCACTGCTGTCAACCCGTCTTCCCCTCGGCTGCAGGGCTGTGGCCCTTCAAACACCCGGAGCCCTGAGGGTGGAGCTGGCATGGCCCATGGCATTGCCCAGAGTCCCGACTGTTTCCAGGGAACCCCAGGGAAATATCTGGAACAGGGGTCTCCTTGGCAGTCCTTGCTTCCGCGTCTTTGCTGAGACTCCCGTGTCAAGCTCTCTGCAGATACTAACTGGGATCCTGGAGAGCTCCTCGCTAGAAGGGTCTCCTAGAAGGGTCTCTGTGCCCCCATCTCCAGTTCTGAGACTCCCCAGGGCAGGGTTGAAGTGGCCCCATCGAGAAAGACCCATATTTCTCAAGATGTGACTCCTAGGCTTCCTACAGACCTACCAAGCTGGGGACTTACGATGAATCCAGGGATCTCAATTTTTACCAAAAGTCTTAAAACCGGAGATTCACTGAGCAAGAGGCTTTCTTAGAGCCCAAGCACAGTGCTCATTGCATTCGAAGCTGCCTGAGGGCAGCCCAGACCAGGATGGACCAGGATGGGGGCAGGGCGAGGGACCCTCAGACTGGTGCCCTTGACAGGGACCCACCTCTGGCTTCCTCAATGCCATCCTTACAGTTAACACCCCTTGACTCATCGCCAGCCCTCTGGCCCTTCCACACACACACCCAACTTGCCCAGCTTTCCTGACCCTCTGTCTTAACAGACGTCTGTCTTCACATAGGGTCCAGGGCCGCCCCAGCCTGGCTTGTTTATCCTACAGGGGGTTTAAGGGCGGTGTTTCAACCTCAATTATGCTCTGACCACAGTCACCACAGATACCAAAACAAACGTCCAGGGCGTCAGCGGTGGGGGCTGTCTCAGACAGGCTGGTGCCAGGGGGGCTGGTGAAGGGGGACCCGCTTGGGTTGGAGGTGATGAGAGCTGCTCCTAGTGATGGGGCCCTGGGGAGCAGGGAGCTCGTGGATAATTGGTCTCTTCAGCTAGATCCAAGCTACAGAAGAGCCAGTGTCTTGGTCTCACCCCCCTCTCCCCGCCCTGCCCCCAGCTTCACTACTGTTCTCATCTGAGTCTGTGCAGTACGGTGGAGAAGCCTCCTCCCTCCCCAGTTGTGGTTAAGTGTGGCCTCACTTCCAAGGGTGCCAATCATCACTGCTTGTCCCACGAGGCCTTTAACCATCTCCTCTGAGGCCTGAGCGTCAGTGTCTGGGGAGGAAGTAAAGCAAGGGTCCTTGCTGGGTTGGCTACTCCGTGTCTTGGTTTCCCATCGCTCGATCAGTTAGCAACAGGAGCCCCAGTATGCATCAGGCTGCTCGCTGCCAAGTCAGTAGTTTGAAACTACCAGCCACTCCAAGGGAGAAAGACGAAGCTTTCAACTCCTGTGAAGAGTTGCTGTCTCAGAAACCCACAGAGGCAGCCCTACCTTGTCCTAAAGGGTCAATATGAGTCAGAATTGACTGCAGTGAGCTTGGGTTTTAAGATTAGCAGGCTATGCTTCCCAGTCTGGCTGTGCAGGAAGGAGAAGAATTCTACCCTCCCAGCCTCCTTGGGGTGCCTGGGAAAATTCCATGAAGCTTCTCAGGGAGCACTAGTGAGTAAAATAGTGAGTGCCTGCTTCTGACAGATGAGGAAGAAGGGGGCCCTGGCAGAGGTTCTGCTAGCTGGGGGTCCCTGTGTCAGGCTGCAGAAAGATCCACTGTCAGGACTGTAGGAAAGGGCCCCTAGCTCCTGGCTGCCCTTTGGTACAGGAGCTGCCTTCAGAACTAGCATCCCAGCAGAGGTCATGCTCAATACCCCCTCTCGAATGGCTTGCCTCTAGCTGGGAGGAAGGAGCCCCTCACCAATTTTCTCTCTGACTTCTGACCCCAATACCCAACTTAACCACCACCTTTGCCCTTTTCCTCTGCTCTGGAAAGGTCTCTTCTGTCCATCTGATCTCCACCATGGGTCACATCTAGGGACATCTTGAATACCAAGAATAATAGGAAAGATAACAATAAATAGTCCCCATTCACTGAATGTTTCCCACGTGTTGCGTCAGATGCATTTGCAAATTGATCTTCCTATCAGGTCTGCATGGCAGGCAGATATACTTATGAATGAGAATGCTAAGACTTA
>NW_022103968.1:27738305-27739541 GCF_000313985.2 Echinops telfairi | reverse complement strand
CCTCTGCTTCTGCCCCCTGCATCTGAGCATCAATGTCCAGCGTGTAGCTCTGCTGTGAGGCTGGCCCGGGGCACTGGCTCCTGGCTTCCTGAAGGAGCTTCTAGACCCCTGGTTACCAAAGTGGGTGCTGGAAGGATCAGAGGAACTGCAAAACTAGAGAGCTACTCTTTATCCTGGACTCTGGACTATAGTACAAACGTTTTTCATTGCCAGAGGAGTTCTGAGTAATCTTCCCCCTCCCCCACCCTGAAAAGGGGCCGTAGGGAATCTATGATCTAGTTAAAGGTGGGGCTTCTATTCTGGTCTCCTGCTCACTCATCTCTGGCAATTTCCCAAACACAAGCCGTCCCTGCCTGAGGCTAGAACCTCAGTGTGGCAGGTGGAGAGTGAGAGGTGGGCTGCTTGAGCCAGACATCTGCTGTCAGCCCTCTGCAGAGGCCCGGACTCTCCCCTGCTCACACACACATCCTCATAGTGAGGAGGGACAGGGCTTGGGCAGCGTTCCCTCTAGCAGAGAGGTGAAAAAAAGGAAATGGAAATGGACCTCATTTGGATCATTTGGGGACCCTTAGCTTCAGCAGGAAGGGCGACCAGTGAGCTGTCTCAGGCATCCTGCAGGGACCAAGTCACCCAACCAGGCTCTGGTCTCTGAGAAAAAAGGCTGAGCCATTACATGACCATAAGTATGAGTGACAACACACAGACAGTGTGTGTGCCTGTGACTGTGTACACATGTGTCCTAGCGAGTGTGAGTAAGGCTGAGTGCGTGCAACAGAGTAAGAGTGTGAGTTGGGAAGGGGGTGCAATCTGCACACCAGTGTGGAAGTGAGGGTGACTGAGCAAGGGTCACTATGGGCATGGGTGCCTACGAGGGTAG
Organism: Echinops telfairi; assembly: GCF_000313985.2. Classification (NCBI taxonomy): domain Eukaryota; kingdom Metazoa; phylum Chordata; class Mammalia; order Afrosoricida; family Tenrecidae; genus Echinops; species Echinops telfairi. Next base: position 27,738,664 of record NW_022103968.1, on the reverse strand, counting down.
ATAATGGTACTTGGGTGTAAGAGAATGAACATGAGCGCAGAAGGCTGTGTATACTGAATGGAAAATTCCAGAAGAGCTGGGTTCAATCTCTGCTGTACTGCTGACCAGCTCTGTGCCTTTGGGCAAGTTTCCTCACTGAGTCTCAGTTTCCACATCCTGGAACCGGGGGTGGGGGATGGGGGGACTCCCTCACGTCCACCCTGATGACAAGTGCAGGTGTGCGTGCGACCACTGTCCCCCTGTCCACTGGAGACTCGGGAAGATCCTGGAGCTCTGTCATCCTGTACCTTGCCCCCTCACCCTCACAGCCTGCTCCCCACTCAGACAGGCCCTAAGCTGGGGTGCTGTGAGGGTCTCTA
>NW_022103968.1:27735761-27737413 GCF_000313985.2 Echinops telfairi | reverse complement strand
AGGCCTTAGTAGAGCTTCCAGACTAAGACAGACTGCCAAGGGAGGCCTGGCAATAGAGCTATATTCGCCAGTGAAAGCCCTGTGCCCAGCTCACAGCAGAATGTGTTGTCCGATGGTGCTTGCTTTGGGCCTCTCGTCAACAGGGATCAATTGGTGAAGTAGAGGGCCAGTGGGGGTATGGAAGACCCTCAGGGAGATGGTCGGGCACAACAGCCGTATTGGTGGATTTGACATGCTAGTGAGTCAAAGGACAAGTAGGACAGGCCAATGGTCTGCGCTGTCGCAGTTGCACATGAGCTCGCTGTGATTCAGAGTCCACTCACGCTGCCTGAGGCACTCCCGTCGAAGCCGCCACCGAACAGAGCTGAGGTCCCCAGTGGGCAGTCACCATTAAGCAGAAGAATCCGTTCTTGTACACCATTGAGTCAATTACAACTTAGAGCAACCCGATAGGGCAGAGTCTAACTGTCCCTCACAGGAGATCTCTCCAGATGGCACCACGCATTGTACCATCCGAAGACCTGAAGAAATAGCATCAATCAAAACTACACTCATGGCTGTGAGTCAAGTATGAGTCATAAAGACCCTATTGGGCCCTGTAGAGCTGCCCCTAGGGTTTCCGAGACTATACATCCTTGCGGAAGCAGACACAGCTTGCTCTCAAAGCGTGGCTGGTGGATCGAACTACCCATATTTCAGTTAGCTGCTGAGTGCCATCACTGCACCTCCAAGACGCTAAAGAAACAGTATTCAAAATTCACTGCCATTGTGTCATGTAATCAGGTATCAGGCGTCAAAGACACAAAACAACAAAACAAAATCACATGGATGTGAATGAAGGGGAGTGCAGAGTGGAGACCCAAAGCTCATCAATAGTCAATTGGACACCCCTTGTCAGAAGGGCCACAAGGAAGAGAGAAGCCAGTCAGGGTGCAGTATAGCACCGATGAAACACACAACTTTCCTCTAGTCCTTTAATGCTTCTCCCCCACCCTACCCCCACTATCATGACCCTAATTCTACCTTAAAAATCTAGCTAGATCAGAGCATGTACATGGGTACAGATAAGAGCTGGAAACACAGGGAATCCAGGAGAGATAAACCCCCCAAGACTAACAATGAGAGTAGCCATATCAGGCGGTAAGGGTAAGGTGGGAGAAAGGAGGAACCGATCACAATGATCGACATATATACACCTCCCAGGGGAGCACACAACAGAAAAGTGGATGAAGGGAGACAGTGGTCAATGTAAGACATGAAAAAAAATTTTATAAATTATCAAGGGTTCATGGGGAAGGGAGGGTGGGGAAGGGAGGGAAAAAGTGAGGAGCTGACACCAAGGGCTCAAGTAGAAAGAAAATGTTTTGAAAATGATGATGGCAGCATATGGACAGATGTGATTGACACAAAAGATGGAGGTATGGATTGTGATAAGAGCTATACAAGCCCCAAATAAAATGATTTAATAATAATAATAAAGGAAAAAAGTCACTGCCATCAAATTAATTCCAACTCACAGTGACCCTAAAGGACAAGTTTTACGACTGGGTTTCCAAGACTGTAACTCTTTATAGGAGTTGAAACCTCATCTTTCTCTTGATTTCGAACTGCTGACCTTGTGGTTAGAAGCCCCAAGGTTCTTTTTTTTTTTT
>NW_022103968.1:27733901-27734980 GCF_000313985.2 Echinops telfairi | reverse complement strand
AGACGCTATACTTTTTGATAGCCGGGCACCATCAGCTTTCTTCGCCACATTTGCTTATGCACCCATTTGTCTTCAGTGATCCGTTCGACACCCCAGCCCCAAGGTTCTTAAAAGAACCAACAAGGAACTTTTCGTTAATACAACAAAACTGAAAACCACTGGTCATGTTTCCTAAATTCTTTGATGAGAGGCATCACCTGTGATGCTTGTTGACAAATGCCTTCCCAGGCTGCCTTTCCTGGAAATTCTGATTCTGGGGTGGGGCTCAGGAATCTGATGGTTAAGTAATTCCCCCAGATGATTGTTAGTATGAAGGAATTTTGGAGACACTAGCCTGGAAGCACCTGGGGATCTTGAATAGGTCTAGAGTGAAAGACTGAGGAACTAGGAGGTCTAACTAGAGCATAGATTAAGGGAGGATGAATGACAAGAGCCGAACCCGGAAAGGAGAGAAGGGACTTTACAAACCATGATAAAGAGGTTGAATTTGACCCTAAGGTCAGTGAAGGACCACTGAAGGGTTTTAAGTAGGAAGTGGCTTGTTCAGATAGATATATAGTTTAATTCTTCTTGTGACCATGTGAGAAACAGACCGGAAGATCAAACACCAGTCAGGTGAGAAGGTAGACACCAAAGGAGGAGTTCCTAACCTGGGAAAACGTCGTGTTCCATTAGAAAGGAGGTAAAGAAGAAGGAGGTTAAAGAACGACCCTTAAGTCAGCTGCTGGCTTGATACCTGGAATGGAAGAGTACCCACACTTCCCTGTGAACTTCCCTTCACACTTGCCAACCTGCGAGCTGGTCAGTTCCTGTGTGGCTAGGATTGGGAAGAACAACAGGAAGCAACCTGGAATCTGTTCCGGAATTGATAGTATAGAAAGCGCTTCTTCTTGGGCAACCCTGGAAGGCCCCTATCAGCAGTTGCCATGACTGGGGATTTGGCCTTCTGCACACAACTTTCAATGTTATCCCTCTCCCAGATACAGAAGCCAAGATAAAGGGAACTCTAGGTCTAAAAATCACTCTGGCCCTTAATTCTCCGCTAAATGACTTCCATGGTCGACATTAAGTGTCCCCAG
>NW_022103968.1:27728793-27733441 GCF_000313985.2 Echinops telfairi | reverse complement strand
AGATTCAAGTTGTGCTCACCAGGGCAGAAGGGCTATTTTATTAATAGTATTTACCACCATCATTTTCAACATCTAGTGGACGCTAATTATGTCCTGGGTACCAAACGAAAGACTTTCTACATGTATTAGCTCAGAGGATGTTCCACACACTCCCAAGAGAGACATTCCTCTTATTCCAATTAATGGATCAAGAAACAGAGGCAAAATATTAACTAGCTTGCCAAGGTCACCAGGCCAGGAAGGAATTGGGACTAGAATCCTGGTGCATCTGACTCGGGAGGAGATGCCCGTAACCACTGTAAGATAGTGCCTGGGGCCAGGATCAGAACTGCATTCTTCCCAGAGCGATGTCATGCCAGGGATGAGGCTCATGCCAAGCGAAAGTGAGGCAGGGAGCAGAAGGAGCTCCCAGAAGGAATTTTACTGCAGTTGGAAGAGTCGGAGATTAGGACGTAAAAGGACCGAGGCTCAGTCTTTCCGGTCCCTCGTCTGAGCAAAGCTAACTACGTCTTCCATCTCTGAGCTTCAGGTTGTTCAGCTTGGACAGGGGGATGGCAGCAGAAGCTGCCCCTCTGATTTGTCATAAAGAACAAGTACAGAAAGGTGGGAGATCTTACCTCACAGCCCAGTGCAAGTGACGGTTACCACCGGGAGTCACTCCACACTCACCATGAAAATTGCTGGGATCCGATCCAAGGGATGTGGGTATAGCCTGGCGCCCCAAGGCCTAGGCTTGTCCCCAAGATGACAAATTGCAGTCAAACAAGAGCCCAGTCAACTTGCCACTCTCGGCCTTCCATTCACCCTTTGTGTTCTTTCTGCAGCTGTGGCTTGGGCCCAGGCCATCTTTCCTTACCTCTGCACAATGGGGAACTCTAGCCGCCCCCCCAGGCTGGACATCCCCCAGTTCTCACACTCTAGGGATGCTCAACTAGAAGAGAAACCCTTGTGACAGTTTCCTAAGTCTAACTGCTGACGGGGAGGGACCCCACTTTTCCTGCAGTGGAGAAAATCTTGGTGCCTGTGTATGTGCATATCAGACCTCACGACCGAATTACTCTTCACTAATTCATTCAACACACCTCACGACAATTTATTTTCAATGTCAAGAAGCCATATTAGTTTACGAGGACGGCAGTAACCAAGCGCCACAAACCATGTGGCTTAGGACAACAGACACGTGTTCTCTCGCAGTTCTGGAAGCTAGAAGCTTGAAATCGAAATGCCGGCAGGGCAGCGCTCTCTCTGCAGGCGCTGGGATACAAGCTCGCTGCTCTGTCTCGCTCCTGGTGGTAGCTATCCATCCTTGCCTTGTAGACACGTCACTCCAGTCTCTCTCCTTCCATCTTCGCAGGGCCGCCTTCCCGTGTGTGTCTCTCTCTCTGTCCGAAGGTCCCTCTACGTAGAGGGTCACCGATCAAAGCAGGCTTCGGGCTCCCCACCGCCCCAGTCTCCTATGACTTCATTTTAATGTGATTCCGTCTGTGCAAACCCTACTTCCAAATAAATCACACCAAGTTCCAGGTGACTATGAATTTGAGGGAGCCAGTATTCACCCAGGACAGAAGCACGAATGGATTCGTGCTTTAGCCAATAGCGACGAATCACCATTTCCTACCCCAGAGGACACAACGGTGGTCAGTGTGCCTCCAGATCACGTCCTCCACCTCTGCATGCTTACACATGTATTTTACATACACGGACACATAGCACTTTCTCTGTTTTCATTTACACCGTATTCTTCTTTTTCTGAAGATTGATTTTTCAAATGAAAAATATGGCTTGGAGACCTTCCTACCAATGCATCTAGATGAACTCAGTACTTTTAACTAGCTGCGTATTAATTATTCTGTAGCATGTAGACGCGATTTTCCCCTGACCATTGTCCTGCCAGTGGACTGTTTGAACGCCCTGTTATGGGGTCCTGTGGCAGGCGCGACTCTTTCCTTCGAAATAGGATTGTTTTTACAAAGATGGGCTAGTGCATTTGAATAGAGAATGCCAAAGTACTCTCCCAAAGCCGGAGTCGGTGTGTGGTGTCAGTAAGAGTGGATAGAGTGACTCACTCACATGCTCTCTCCGACATCAGACCCTGTCAGGCTCCTGAAGTTCTGTGCATCTAATCGACCCAGCAGAAACACTCTTAGGTTCGTGCTCATTTGCACATCTCTAAGGCTGAGCACCTTGTTCTACGTTGATTGGCCATTTGGGGATTTCTTTTTCTGTGAATTGTCGATTCATGTATTTTGCCATTTTCCATTGGGTTTTTCTTCGCAACACTTTTTCTTATTGGTGTATTTGAATTTTTAGAATCTGAATATTAGTATTTATTATGCGGTGGTTATCTGAAATAACTTAATGCTGACTTGTATTTTCTTCTAGAATTTGTATGGTCTGTTCTTTGTTTCCTCTGGGATCTACCTTATGAGCGGTGAGGGATGGGAAAGAATCCTTTTGTCCACCAAAGTTTGGAGGCCTCACTGCTATTACCAGATATCTGAACAATGAATCTGAGTTGCAAACAGCAAGCTATATGGTTAGTGTTTGCATTTTCGAGCGGACAGAACTGATAAGCAAGGACAGGAGTCACTGGTAGGTAGGGGTAGGGGTAGGGATGATTGTAAGGGGATCCCCGCCTAGGGCTCCACAGCATGCTGGCCTTACCTCTCCCTTCCCCATGCTTAATATGACAACAGTTCCAGGCCAAGAGAATAGCAGCTGGTTCCCCTACGAGGAGCAGGAGTTTGGATGGTGCAATGAGGTGTCTGCCTGGTGTCCCGCAGGCATCCAGAACCGCTCCCGTCAGCCCACACTGGACAGTCTGTCTTCTTAGCTCCCCTCCCCAACTAGAACGTCAGTCCCTGCAGGGCAGGGGTCATCCTCTTCATGTCTGGGTCTGCCTCGCACCCAGCACAGAGCTGGGAGTACTTGAGGGAATTTGTAGGCACTGCTTTTATGCCTGCACTTCCGTGTGCTTGGGGTCAGGGATGGCAGGGCTGGGCTTCTGGTGTAGCGCCTGCCTTTGTCCACAGGCAGAGCACATGAGAGGGTACATCTCTGTACAGGTGGGTCGGGTGTCTTTGCATCTCAGACTGCCTGAGTGTGCACGCACAGGTGGGCCTCCCCGTGTGTGTGAGCAGTAACACACCTGTGTTCTCCTCCTCCGGCTTCCCACACACCACGTCCTCCAGCCACGGAGCCTTTGCGCCTCTCAGGTGGGTGGGCACACAGTCAGGACGTTGCCACCCTTATAGTTTCTCCAGCAGAGCCTCATTCTTCTCCCTCCTCCTCCCTGTTCCTTGTCTTCTCCCCTCCTCTTCCTAATCTACATCTCTCTCCTTCCCCTTCGGGAGGAAGCTCATCGGAGCTCAGCCTTTGCTGACACGGCCATTTGGGCCCATTAGCTGCCTCCTAATGAGTGACTGCCTTCTCAACCCCTTCCCCCATCCCAACTGGGAGGGAGGGATCAATTAGCTGCTGCTACACACACACACACACACACACACACACACATCCATAAGCACACCCATATACCATAAACATACATATAGCTTTCTCTTCAAATGGATAACATCCTTTCGAGACCCCACTTCCCTGTGTCCAGCCCCTGGAAAGATGTCCTGCTCAATTCAACAGGCAGAACACCCGTTTCCAACACCATGCACCCTAATCCCATGCCCCCACACCAGCCTCAAGCATGCAGCTAATTTTTAGATTCCCATCACTCCAAATGGAGTTCGGCCCTCATGTTTTGCAGATGGGCAAACTGAAGCTCAGAATGGGGAAGTAACTTGTCCGATAACTTTTAATTCATTAGAAGCCGAGCTGGGAACAATTCCCATGACCTCTGACTCCCAGGGCAATGCTATTACAGACCATAGACAGGTTGGAGTATCCCACAAATGCTTGCCCTCTACCCATGTGTTAGACTGGGTTCTAACCAGTGACACCTGTCTATGTTGTACATGGAGAGAGATTCCTATCAAGAAATGGCTTACACCGTTGTAGACATAGGTAAGTCTTGACCGATTCAAGGTAGGATTCTCCTGACTTGAGGAAACTGATGAACAGGCAGCAGAATGATGATGCAGAGACAGTGGGGGTGGGGGACACAGGCTGGTGGATGCAGATGTCCATAGGCAGGGGAATGAATCCACCGCCAGTCATCTGCTGGCAGCTCCCGGGATCACAACAGGAGATGGAGGAAGCAGATGTAAGACTAGGGCCTGCAGAAGGCGAGGGGTCCAAGGGATTCCACGCTCCTCAGTCTCTCTCTTATCCCAAAAAGTTTATGACAATGAGGAGGACTCACCAGGCTGCAGTCCATTTGAAAGGCTGAGCTCTGCTCCTACCGGTACCCAAGAGTGTCTGGTTGACATCATCCCTAACCATCCAGCCCAGTAGAGCTGTGGTGCTTCAAAGCAAGTTCAAGTTCAGATGCATAGACAAAGTGAGCAAGTTCTCAGGAAGGTCTTCCTTCTTGGTCCCTTAGAATCAGCTTGATCTAGAAATTATGGCAAGACAGACTTAGCTTTGATCCCTTCTCTGCCCCTCCCAGGCCTCTCCTGGGCTTTCTCTTCCTCCACTGAGGAATCCCTGATGGAAGCTCCCTCTTGGTCACATAAGAAGTGGGAACCCCGCTGTGGAT
>NW_022103968.1:27725635-27728298 GCF_000313985.2 Echinops telfairi | reverse complement strand
AAAGATCCCTCTTCTCCTTCGGAGCTTCAAACCCACATGCCCTCTCCTGATTCTGTGTCCTTGGCTGGGAAGTCCTATAAGGACTTAAGCCTCAAGGTCTCAGTGAAACTTGATGTAATTTGAGAGGGGCATCCTGGGAGCCCATCTTTAGCCGATGTGATCCTACATAAGTCCCTACCAAGCTCCTGAGCCACTTAGGAGGGCTCAGCCCAGCAAGTTCTCCCCTAGAATGAACTTCCAAAGGGGATGCCTCCCCTGGCACCGCTCCTCACCCTGCCTTCAGCAGCGTGGAGTGGCAGAACCCCAATGTTGGGGCTTGATAGGGACTCTCACCTTACCTGAGTGTGGCTCTGGGGTTGAGGATGCGATGACCCTCCCGGGGCAGGCGGACTAGAGGACACAGCAGAGGCTCTGGGTCAGATCGGGGAGACTTGGGTGGCATCGTAACTTCCCATTGTGTCCCCGAGTGAGCCGTCCAAGGGGTTTCTTCACCTGTGAAACGAAATGAGCAAGAGCTTCTTCCAAGGGTTCGCTGCAGGGATTAAAGTCCAGGTGGAGTCTCTACTGTCATCCATTTGGGTGTGCACAGTCAGTTCCCAGAAGGACAGAGGCAAAGAAGCCCTTAACAATGGTTACCTCTGGAATCGGGAGTAACAAGAGGGAGGGGGCTTTTATGTTTCACTTTGTACCTATTTTGTGCTGTTTTAATTTTGCTCCTAGGCAAATGCACTTTGATCTAAAGGGGAGCCATGAAGGCAGAGATGAGGCACACCCCGTTGGACAGCTGACCTTCCATCGAGTCTGTTTGGACTCACAGCGACCTCATGTGACAGGAGAGAACCACCGCACAGGGTTTTCCAGGCTACAGCCTTTATGGAGAGAAAGATGCTCTGTGCTGGTGAAGCGTTACAGTCTGGGAAGCCCTAGATAGGATCCTTATAAGTGGGAATCGACTCACTGGCAGTGGACATAATTGTTATGGGATCGGATTGATTGCCAAGTCTTTTTCCTGTGCAGTGGCTAGAGGGTTCGAAATGCTGACCTTCCAGCCTCCATCTGAGTGCTGAACGTTACCTGCTACGCCACTATGGCCCCATCACAGTAGCCTTAATTATTACCTGGTAAGTATATAACAACAATCCCTCCTTCAATGGTCATTGTGTTTAGTGTGAAAGCGATTTGTACATAAATTGCTGTGTACATGTTAGCTATGATTAGCATCTAAGTAATGAGGTATTTCGGTGCCTAATTACGTGTTGTTCTGCGTGCGAGTAGGTGTGCACATCTGGACGGGTGGGGAAGTCTGCACGTGTTGCAGGGTGTAGCTGGGCTGCTGAGCGTTAAACCCACTATTTACTGGAGATATGATCTTGGCTAAATTACTTATTTTTTTGTTCCTCAGTCTTCTTGTCTTTAGGATGGGGATGATAGCGTGCCTCTCCATTAGGACTGCTGGACAGATTAAAATGAGCTCAATTATGTAAAATTCTTTGAACAGCTCCCCCATCCTGCACACCATAAATGTTCAAGACGTGTGTTGTGACATGTATCTGTGTAAACATGTGAGGTTTTTGTTTGTTTGTTTTGAGTATTTTTAATCTCAAAGGGAGAGATGCTGCAGCTAAGTCTATGAGGGGGTACCCCCCCCAAAAAAAACCCAGAATGCTGCTGGGTGGAGCACAGCTTTCATAGTATGAATTTTTCCCACTTGGCAAGCATTAAGCAACTTACTCTGAATTAGTGCACCCACTGGTGTTGCCTGGAAGGTTCTCTCTGGTCACAGTGAATTTTTTCGTAAAAGCAGTTTTGCTCGAACTTTGTTTTTTTGTGATGGCTGATTTAAGAGAACAGTGTGCAGCTGTGAAATTTAGTTTCCTGCTTGGGAAAAATGCTTCAGAAATTGTTGTCATGTTGAAGACAGCTTATAAGGACAGTGCTATGTGAAAAACTCAAATTTATGAGTGGTTTTCTTATTTCAAAAAAGGTGCAATGTCGATTGATGTCAAACCTCCTTCTGGATGTCCGTCAACTTGTTAACTTGCAGTGCATTTGGAATTTTTTCCACCAGATCAGACTGTTAATCAAGCTTTCTATTTAGAGGTTCTTAAAAGATTGCATAACAGTGTGCGGGCATAGGGGGGGTGGGGGGTGGGAAAGACCTGATTTGAGACAGATGGGGGACTGGTTTTGCCACCATGACAGTGCACTTGCTCACGAAGCCATCTTGGTGTGCTATTTTTTGGCAAAACCCAGCATACCTCTCTTGCCCCATGCATCTTACTCACCTGACCGCTCTCCGTGCAACTTCTTTCTTTCTTCAAATGAAGAGGTGCTGTCGGCCATCCAACAGATGAGTTTGAAAAATGTCACCAAGAATGGAATCACTGATTTGATAAATGTATTAGGTGTAATGGAGAGTACTTTGAAGGTGATAAGATTGTTTGCTAATATATATATATTAATATGTAGCTTTGGAAAAAAATAATTGTTTTTTGGGGGGTACCCCCTCATATATGAAAGAAGCACACCAGCCTATGTGATCCAAGGATTGTTAAGCATATAATCCAAATCTAAAGGAGGGAATACCATCAGAGCTTAAATCATGAACACATGGTTTGCAGAAGGCTTGGATGACAGTGGAAGCCCAAAATTCTTCTTTTTTT
>NW_022103968.1:27701288-27725027 GCF_000313985.2 Echinops telfairi | reverse complement strand
TTGCTACACTGCACCCTGACTGGCTCGTCTCCTCCCCAGATCCTTCCGTAAGGGGATGTCCAATTGCCTGCAGATGGGCTTTCGGTCTCCACTCTGCACTCCCCCACATTCAAAATGATATGATTTTTTGTTCTGATGATGCCTGATAACTGATCCCTTCGGCACCTGGTAATCACGCAGGCTGGTATGCTTCTGCCATGTGGGCTTTGTTGCTTCTCAGCTAGATGGCCACTTCTTTACCTTCAAGCCTTTAAGACCCCAGTCGCTATATCTGTTGATAGCCGGGCCCCATCAGCTTTCTTCACCACATTTGCTTATGCACCCGCTTTGTCTTCAGCGGGTAAATCTACAGAGACAGCAACTAGATTAATTGTTGCTAGGGGTCTGGCAGAGGAAGTTGGGGGAAATGAGGAGCTAATAATGCTGTGTACAAGAATGAAGAAAATGTTCCCAAACTGACTGTGTTCTAATTGTACAACTCTTCCTGATGTGACGGGGCTATTGAATTGTATGACATGTGAATAACATGCCAATAAAACTATTGGGGGGAAAAAGGAGGGACACTGTTGGATTGCTGTAAACATGTTGTAAAATGTATGCTTGACACAATGGATGGATGGAGTGTGATAAGAGTTGTATGCGCCTCCAGTAAAATGAGTTTTAAAATATGTTGTAAATCCTAACCCTTCACTCCTATGCCTGTGGTTATAATCCCACTGGGGAACAGGTTCTCTTTGTCATGATAATAATGCAGGATTAGTGTCGTCGGAGTGTTTTTGAAATAATCTTTTTTGAGGTATAATAGAGCAGATTAAGCAAGCAAGGTCATGTGGGAAGATAGCGACCACGTGATTGCCAAGCGACCTAGGAATAAAAGCTGAAACAAGACAAGGTCCTTCCTCCAGAGAAGATGGAAAGAGTCTGTCTCTGGAGCTGGTGCTCTGAACTTCCAGCTTCCTAAACTGTGAGAAAAAGAAAGTTCTGTTTGTGAAAGTCCCCCTCTTGTGGCCGTTCTTTTGTAGCAGCACTGGAGAACTAAGACTCTCTCTCAAGCCTTCTTTTATCAAAGAGGGTGAGATGGGTCTGTGGACACCTTAGGATGGGAAGCTGGGGTGCGTAAGGAGACTGGGGTCACTTTCTGCTGAGAGTCCAGAGTTCTGAGGAGAGAGGGATGACACATATCTGTCTCAAATCTCTTCCATGCTTCCAGGGCAGTCCTGAGGTGGCCATGGCCCAATGCACCTCCCCCGTCACTCAGGTAAAATGTCAGCTGAGCCAGAGGGAGGACACGGGGTGGGAGGAAGGAGGTCATGTTCAGCGTTCAGGTTAGCAGGGAAAGGGAACCCAGAGGAAGGAGGAGGGGACTCTGCCAGCTAAGAGTAGAGAGACGCATCCGGGGGCTTGAGCAGGGGCAGGCTAACTTCCTTAATCTCATCTGCGTGGTCCATCTGCTCTCTCCTGCCCCCAGCTCTGGCCACCTCTCCTGAGTCTGGTGGAACGGGACGACGACTGGGTCCTGAAGAAAGTCACCAGAGGCACCTGTGGGAGATGCCGGGCTGCCAGATGGCAGAGCAGGTTTAGGAGAAGGCCAGAGGGAGGGACTGGCTTCAGGGAGGAACCTAGGCGGGGGTATTGCCGAGAACGCCCAGTTCCTCTGGGTGCTGAGCCAGGTGCCAGTCTGAGGGGGTGCCACCTGTATCCAGAATCAGACCAGCCTGGGGGAGGGAGAGGGGCCGAGACAAGTTGGACCTCCCACCTCATTGGCACAGCCCCTTTGGTGATGCAGACCTGTCCTGTGTTGTGTGACCACTGAGTGGCTTCTGATTCATGGCAGCCCCATGTGTCCAGCGTCAAGGGCACCCGGCCCATCTTTCGAGGTACCTCTGGGTAGATTCGAATCACCAAGATTTCCACTTGTGTGCTGCTGTCAACCACCCAATGCTGCCTCAGCAGAGTCATGGTGAATACCAGCTTTCGTGTCTGGATTCTGCTGCTCATTACTACATTTCTATGCGCTATAAAGACACATTCTTTTTTAACATGGATCCTACTTTCATGATTATTTTTAAACAGTTTTATTGGCATATAATTCACATATCAGACAACTCAATAGTTCAATTAAGAATGAAGAAGAGTTGTACAATAATCACCACAGGAAATTATTAGTTCAGTTATGGTCTCATAGATTTACCTGTCCTGGATTTCATAAACAGAAAAACAAGCAAAAACGAACAATAATAAGGCAAAACAGAGAAAAATCGCAGTGGGAAAGAAAGCAGGAAATATTACACACTAGAACAACTTTGAAATGAATCATAAGAGAGATCAAATGATAAGCAATTACCTTTTAACTTAACTACATCTGCCATCGTCGACGTTACAAAGCCCTCTGAATGCAGACACCTTCGGAAGCAGCATTTGGACAGGAAGTGCGTGTGCACACACATCTGTCTATCTATCTTTCTATCTAAAGAGTTCACACCCAGGCAGCCTCCTGTCTGTAAGCTTCTGTCACGAGCACACATGGTCTCACTGCTTACACAGGCAAACCTATGCACAAGCACACACCCAGCTTGTCTGCACACGCCCACACTTCCATTGCACTCACACATGTGTGTGTCATGCACACACAGATCGATCTACACTCAGACACAACATCTTCACATGTTCGCTTCATCTCATACACAGACACACACCTCCTCACAGGGCACCTCAATTATATAACTAATTATATATATAATAATATATATTATGATTATATAACTAATCAACTGCTGTTGTCGAGATGACTGCGACTCACGGTGAGCCCCAGTGTCACCCTAGAACTGCGCTCCATGAGGTTTTCTTTCTTTCATTTTTTTTTTATTGCCATGAGGCTTCCCACGCGTGAACTTTGGAAAGCAGATATTCCGTGGTGACTTTCGGTGAACTGGAACACTCCACATTTCAGTTAACGGCTGAGCTCATTAATCATTGGCATCACCCGGGCCTCGATGATCTCTGGGGCCGTGCACATGCTCACATCCTAATACTCATGATTATATACACACTGGTTCACACACGCATGCACACACACACATTCCTGGGTTCTCACACGCACCAGACTCCCAGAAGGAAGTGGCCCCGTTCCCTGCACGCCCTGTCCAAGCTCCCCCGTTGGCGGACTCCTAACACCTCCGCTTCAGGCTCTGTCTAAACAGACAGGGGAACGTGATCAAATCGACAGCTGAAAACTGTCCTAAGAGCAAAGCTGTGCTCTGTTGAGAAATCTGAGCCCTGATGGCAGGGCTGCAAGTGTCCATGGGTCTGGGAGGTTGGGGGAGAGAGAGGGAAGGTGATGGAGTAGTCTCCCAGGGTGTCTGTGACCATGGGGCTGTTTGCATTATAAAACAAAAAAGATGAAAGCAAGGGGCAGGGAGCACATAGCTGTGAGTAAATAAAACGGCCACCTTTGACCCCTTTGAGGCCAGGGCTCAGCCCAAACTGATGCTCATTAGGGAGGGGGATACCCTGGGCCAGCCCAAATTGCCTAGCACCGGAGGCTCAAGGCCAGACTTCCAAGGGGGGGAGAGACCTATAAAAGTGGAGAGGACATGTGAAGGGAGTGGGGCATGGGGAAAGAGGAGGGAGGAGCCAAAGGATGTGGTAAGAGTGGGAACACTGGGGGAGGCCATGGGGAAGGGGTTAGGACCTAGAGGAGAGCTCGCTCTGACCCCGCCCCCCTCCATTGCTGGACTGCTCTCTGGGCGGCTCTCTAGGGTCTCTTCTGCTCCCGGACTCTGAAACACACGCACCTCCCCCTTCTCCTGTTGAAGCCATGATTTGCTTGTTTTTTTTCTGATCACCAGGAACTACAGACACACCAAGGTTAGCAAAAATAACACACACAGGGCAGACGACAAAGTCCCCCGTCATCCAAGAAAGGCTGAGAAGAGGCTGCAGGCTTGGGCAGAGTGGGAGTGTTAATGCCCCCAGCCCCCTACCCCACCCCCAGTCCCTCCCTCAGAAGGCCTGTCCCACTCAGCGTCTGGTACAGTCTCTGGCTCTGGCAAAGGTGGTCGCCTGTATAAAAAAGTGAATAAATGAACAGGTGGATGAATGACGGAAGGGTCTTGGTAATCCGCCTGCCCAGCTCTGTGTGGATCGGAAGCTCTTCAAACACTTAGGAAAGAGGGTGGCTTCGCTTAGGCATCAGGCAGGAGCCTCGGGGCTTCCCAGGACTCCTCTTTCTCTTCTCTCTGCAGCCCACCCTCTGTGTCCCCTTCCCTGTCCAGGGATCTGGGTTCTGGTTCGCCTGGTCCAGGTCCCAGGAGAAGGCCCTTTGCAGTGCCTTCGCCATCGTGCACCCAGAAGCTGCGTCCATGGCTCCTCCTGGTGGCCATTAACTGTGGTTGGGTGTCACTGGATCGGTTTATGTAGCACCGAACAGAACGCTGCCCAGTCCTGCACCACCCTCACCACTTATCGAGCCCAGGGTCGCAGCGAGGCTGTCAGTCCATCTCAGCCAGAGTCCCCTCCTTCTCACTGCCCTTCTAGTTACCAAGCATGAGCTCTTTCTCCGGGGACTGGTCTCTCCTGATCACATGTTCAAAGTACATGAGACGAAGCTCCACTCCCCTTGTTTCTAAGAACCATCTGGCTGTACTTCTTCCAAGACAGATTTGTTGGTGTTTTGGGCAGTCCATGGTACTTTCAATATTCTTTACCAACACCATCATGAAAATGCATCGATTGTTCTTTGGGTTTCCTGATTCAAAGTTCAACTTTCACATTCAGAGGAAGCCTTTGAAAATGCCATGGCTTGGGTCAGGTGCACCTTAGTCCTCAAAGGAACGTCTTTGACTTTCAACACTTTAAAGAGGTCTTGTGTCACAGATTTAGCCAATGCAAGGCAGTATTTGAACACTTGACTACTGCTTCCATAAGCGTTCCTTCCTTGTCGGTTTGCAATAAAAGGCTGATGATGATAATAAAAATTAAGCAATAAACGCAAAGTTTCCCCCCAAGGAGACTCTCAGGTTTATGTGTAAAGGACACACAGAGGTAGCTGACTGGACACAGACAGTTACACTGTCTACCCCAGCCATCTGTCCCAACTTAGGAGGAAGACTTGGCAGTTCAAGAAATGCACCCCCATTTCCCGAAAACCTGCAGATTTGTGGCTAGCAGAGTGGCCCTGAACTGATGGAGTGATTACAGCGCAGAGAGCCCCAAACAGGACAAAGCTAGCATGGGTGTCTGTCCTTGGCCTGAGGAGTTCCCTCTGTCCAGTGAGATATGCCTTGTAGCCAAGTGTCCACAACTGGCCCCTCTATATCCTCCAGGCACAAGACCTAATTTTCCTCAGACCCCTACGTGTAAGCTGGTCTCCTCTTTGCCCCTGGGGAAAGAGAGATTGCAAACAGCTGAGCCTGGGGTGTCAGCACTGGATTCCTGGTCTACACTCAAGGTTCCTCTTATCTGGTCAGCTGAGATAAGGAAGCAAGCCCGGGACACTCAGCTTCAAAAGCAGGCGAAGCCTGGAAAGTCACAGGCATCTTAGGGATCAAACATGGTTTTCTGTCTCCTCCCTTAGGGTTTCTGACACCTCAACTGAAATGACAACCAACTTTTACTGAAAGCGACTCTGCCAGACATTGTCCTAGGGCGCGGGTGCTCACACTTTCTCAGTATGCGAGCTGCTTATAAAAGGATCAAGTCAAAATGATCTACCAACTACAAACATGCAAAACATATATTTATTTATTATGTTTATTCATAAATGCATTGAGAATTCTTTATATGCACCATGTATGCTTATGTACCTTGCATAAACGCATGAGTCCATAGTGCACAAGGCAACACAATTAACTACGTACATTTTTTGTCATGACCTGAGTTTACTCCGATGGCTTGCACTGAATGGAATGAGCCAGGGATGCATAGTCCGGACAGTAGCTGCTGACAGCCAGCCTCAAGCACACTTCCCAATGGTCATCAGTCAGGGTGGAACGGGACTTGGACTTAATGATCTTTATGTGGGAAAAGGCTGCCTCACATAAATAAGTAGAGCCACCGAATAACGCAGTCAAGGAGGTAGCACATTTTGTCATGTTTGGGTACTTTCCCTCTGCGAGTAAGTTCCAGAACTGCTCATGCCTCTGGACTTCAGCTGAATGTCGGCTTGTAGTGTCAAAATCTCCCATTCCGTATGAAAGTCACACGTCTTTGTTTTTTTATTTTATCTCACTTCCCCACTCATTTTAATACCCTTTCTTACATTTAAGAGAAAAAAACCAAGGTCTAAAAATTGGCGATAATTTAGCTTGTCAGTTTTGCTGCAGTTAGGGTAGTTGTTTGCGCATGCGTTTGACACCTAAGATTGCATCTCATTGGCTGCGCTGTATATCACTTAAGTGACAGGATTGATGACAGACTTCCATCTATTTTTTTTAATGCCATGCGATCTACCCACACTACATTAGCGATCAACTAGTAGATCGCGATCGACGTACTGAGCACCCCTGTGCTAGTGTCTTCGCTTGGATTAAATTACTTTAATCCTCACAATAACTCTCTGAATAGGTGCTATTAGTATCCTCATTTTACTGATTAGAAAACTGAGCTCTATGGAGGTGAAGTGAGTGAGTTAAGTTCTCCCAATTGTTCAGGGTAGGGCTGGAATTGGAACCAGACAGTCTGGCATCTAGGAGGCCGGCAGGTATCTGAGTCTGGTTTGGGGACAGGAAGACCCAAATGGAGAGACAAGTTCAGGAATCAGAAGGAGGGCTGTCAATCTAGTTGCCCTGGAACTTCACTGCCCGGGTTCCCTCATCTGACCCAGAGCAGGTATAGTGCCAACACCCTGTACCAACTCTAGTCTGTGTTGACCAAACGGTGAAAGCATCTCTCTTTCTATTCCATTTAAGTTCCGTTTTCTCAACAACCAAAAAGCCTCATGCATTTGAAACACAACTATTTCCATCAATCATAATGCTTCATCCTTTGATCTTATCAAGACTAATACTTGTCCTTTTTCCAAGCTGTAGTTGGTAGGAACATAGTTTTCTTGGAGTTTTTTTCAACTTCACAGTTAACATGTACATGCATTTTCCTGCACCAACACATCCTCAGAATCATCACTTTAAGTCTTGAATCCATCTTGGGCTGATTTTTGCATAAGACACAAGCTGCCTTAAGTCCGTTGACCTTTCAAGTGGCGAGGCTTTGCCCAACACCGTTGATTGCGTAAGCTTTCCATCCCTATTGTCTTCTGAAGTCTAGATTAAATTCTCAGGAGTGATTGGGACTGGTTCTGGCTCTATTTTGTCCCACTAATTTCAAAGACTCTTTTGATGCTGCCTCCACACTGTATCCATGTAGTGACCTTGTTATAAATGTTTTCACACCTGCTCAAACTTGCTTTTCCTTAGAAAACCATTTGCTATGTTCACCTATTTATTCTTTCACGTGAAACTTTGAGTAATTTTTTTTAGAGTTCCAAGAAAGCTTCTGGTGTGAAACTTCCTTGATTAATAGGATATTAAATTTTAACTTATTGCCATAGCTATCTAGTGCTGCTATAACAGAAATACGACAAGTGGATGGCCTTACCAAACAGAAATGCATTTTTTCAGTTGAAGAGGCAAGCTGTCCAAATTCAGTGTGCCTCTCTAGGGGAAGACCTTTCTCTGTTGGGCGGGAGGCTCCTTGTCATCAGCTTTCTCTGTGGCTAGCTGCTGCTCAGCAAAAGAACTCGGGTCGAAGGGCACGGTCTGCTCTTTTTTGGCAGCAGTAAGTCCCTTTGATATCTGTTCATTGGCTTTATCGCTTTTATAGCTCAGAAAATATTGACGCAAAATACCTCATCCTGTAGATTACATTTTATCGCATTCACATAGCAACCTCGAATCTTGCCTCATGAACATTTGAAATGAGGATTTACAACACAACAGGTAGGATAATTACATCATATCACAAAATGGAGGACAATTACATGACATCTAGAATTACGTTGCAGCCAAGTTGGCACATATTTGGGGGGGGGGTGGACACAATTCAACTCATAAGACTATATTTAGGAAGAATTGCCATTCTTACCATGCTTAGCATCTTCATCTAAGGATATGGTATATCTCATCGCTTATTGGTGTGCTTAGCTATTTGGATGGCTGTGTACTATTCCTTTGTGCTAATGTTCCCTGGCTAGCTTAGCTGTTTCCCCAGTGCTGGCTCTTTGGATTGCTTCCAAACCTGGGCTATCATGAACGGAGCTGCTATAAACATCTTTGAACAAATTGCTTTTTTACTTCCTTGGGATGTAGTCCCCAAAAGTGGGATTATCTGATCAAAGGATATGAATAGTGTCACAGTTTTTGTTACATGGGAAGATGCAGCTAATTTATAGTGCCACCAGCAACATATGAAGAAATATCTACTTTTCCCTCAACCAAGGCTTGAACAGCTTGAAGGCTTACAAGGGTCATGTATCCTTGTATTCTCAGAGCCTGATTCCCTGTCTACCTGAGAGCCTGGTTATTTTATGTGCTTACGTATTTTAAGAAAATATTTGTACTCTTCTCTGAATGGGAAAGCCACAGCAATGACATGAATGAAAACTTGGAACAAATAAATCAGGTCACTCTATGACCACCCTTTGTCAACTTAGAAATAAAATGGACTCAGGGTTGAGTGAACCCACAGCTAATTGGATTCTTGTCTTCACTCTTTTCTCTGAAGTTATCAGACTGAAAGTCTTGGGCGCTTTCTCATCAGCAGGAACTTGTGCTTCAGTTATCCAAGCCTCTTGAAGTTGACAGGTCTTGAAGCCACTCCTCAGAATCATTGGTCAGCTCTGAGTCCCAAACCTTCCTTTTTCAGAAGCAGCAAAGCCCGCATGGATGTAGCACACCAGCCTGTGTGATCATGGGGTGTCAATGAGATCACGTATCAGATATCAAAGACCCAGAACAAAAAAAATAACATCATTGTGAATGAGGGGGAGGGCAGAGTGGAGACCCAAAGCCCATCTGTAGACAATTGACATCCCCTCACAGAAGGGTCACAAGGAAGAGATGAGCCAGTCAAGGTGCAGTATAGCACCGATGAAACATACAACTTTCCTCTAGTTCTTTAATGCTTCCTCCCCCTACTATCATGACCCCAATTCTACCTTACAAATAGGACTAGATCAGAGCATGTACGTGGTACAGATAAGAGCTGAAAACACAGGGAATCCAGCACAGATAAACTCCTCAGGCCCAGTAATGAGAGTAGCAATACCAGGAGGGTAAAGAGAAAGTGGGGGAAGAAAAGGGGAACCGATCACAATGATCTATATATACCTACTCCCAGGGGGACAGACAACAGAAAAGTGGGTGAGGGGAGACATTGGTCAGTGTAAGACATGAAAAAATAATAATAATTTATAAATTATCAAGGGTTCATGAGGGAGGGAGGGAGGAAAGGAGGGAGGGAAGGAGGGGGAAAATGAGGAGCTGATACCAAGGGCTCAAGTAGAAAGAAAATGATTTGAAAATGATGATGGCAACAAATGTACAAATGTGCTTAACACAATAGATGGATGTATGGATTGTGATAAGAGCTGTATGAGCCCCAATAAAGTGATAAAACAAAACGAAAACTTCCTCTTTCAGTCTCAGGCCAACTGCCACAGTCCTCTAATTGAGATTCCCTAGGACCATCAGAGGGACTTGCTCATCAGGAAACACACCCTTACCCCACCTCTAAGTCCTCAGATTTCACTTCGAAGAGTTTCCACACTGAGTTGTTTTTGGGGAAAAGGAATTCTCCTGGGGCAGCCGCCCCCCCCAGGCCAGTGGTCCCAGTGGCACAGACACTGGTCACGCAAGCAAGCACACACTGGGCCTATTTTAATGATTGGCCAGGTTTTCGGCTAAGACAGCGGATCTCAACCTGTGGGTCGCCACTCCTTTGGGGTCGAATGACCCTTTCACAGGGATCACCTAAGACCATCTGAGAACACAGATTTCCGACGGTCTTAGGAACGGAGACAGCGCTCCCCTATCAGTCAGTCTCCAGGCCATCCACCCATATGCAGAGACACCCACCTAGGAGTACCCAGAGTGAAGACTGTTACCCATGCTACACCATGCTTCAAGACAAAATTTCATTTATTTGTCATGAGAAATAAATATTTCACAACATAGAATGACATAGTGTTTTGCGATGAGTCACTATGCTTTAGTTATGTTCAATTTGTGACAATGAAAATACACCCTGCCTATCAGATATTTACATGAAGATTCATAACAGCAGCAAAATGACAGTGATGAAGTAGCAACGAAAATAATTTTATGGTTGGGGGGTCACCACCCCATGAGGAACTGGGGTCACTGCGTTAGGAAGGTGGAGAACCACTGGGCTAAGAACTGAAACCTAGGTACGCATTGGTTTCTCAGAATAAGCTGTGGGCAGTGAGAGCAGTGAGCTTTTGAAACTGCCCTTTTCCCCAGCCTCTAGGCTCCAAGCTCCAAGGAAGAAGGACTCTACATCTGCCCCCTTCCCTCCTCTGAGCGACACCCCCCCTCCCCCAACCCTGCTTCAGGCCCTCTTGCCTTTAGGATTTCTCCTTACAGTATCTCCTCTTCCAACATAAGGCACAGCCTGTCTTGTTTCTGCCATCCCGGTCAAACACTTTAACCTACATTTTTCATCTCTTTTAATCCTTGACACAACCATACAAGATAGGTGGTATCTCTTTATTGTGTTGAGGAGGAAGTTGAGGCTCAGAGAAGTGGCAGAAGGAGGATTTGAATCCATCTGATGAAATCCATCTGATGAAAATGTCTTCTGTCTTTCCTTTATACTTGGCTCCTTTCTGGTTCCCTGCAGCCTCACCCTGTCCCTCAGCCCATTTCTCTTTGCCCTGATTTGTTTTCGTGAAGCAAGAGCTGGTGGAAGCCAAGGCTTTTGGTGTCTTGTAGCTGCTCTGCCTGGCTTTCCTAGTAAACCTGGGCTTATCAGGGTCCAAGTGGCCACCTCTAAGACACGCGTCACCGGTGCTGTCTGATTTGGAGACCTGAAGACCACGCCCACATCGCTCCTTTCTTTCCTGTTTCCAAGCCCTCGCCCCTCTGGAGCCTGCCCACTACTTCCTGTCTTGGGATCTTCCAGCAGCTTACACAGTGCAGGTGATGGGCAGGTTCCAAATCCGGTAAGTAAACCACACCCCTCAGCTCAAACGGTTGCTCCTCCTACTTCCCAGGCCCTTTGGGATGACTCATAGCTCAGGTACCTTTGCCAGAGTGGCTTTCCCCAGTCCTGTCCTTACAACTGTACGAGCCCCAGATACCCTAAGCACACCTTCTACTAGGTACGCAGAAGTCCCACCAAGGACAAGAGAAAGCACTTTGCTGAGCCACAGCAGGGCAGCCTCTGGAAGCTTACTCTGCAGCATCAACTGCAGATATCGTGCGTGGCAGCTTGATGGGTTGTGCAACATGTGTCCCTTTGTGCAACATGCATACCGTGTGGTCGTGTACATCTTGGGGAGCCTGACTTTTCAGTGGGAGATCGGACAGGTGCCCGATGGATTTGTGTGTTGCTGTGCAGGAGTCTTTTCTGCTCCTTGTTGAGCGCATGGTATGTGCGTGTATCTCTGATACACATGGTATGTGTGTGTATCTCTGAGTGTGCACGTGTACGCGTGATGTATGCATTACATAAAAGGTTGTTCAGGCAAGTTTCCCACATCTAGAGCATGGAAACTCAGAAGAGATTTGGGAGGGAGACAGGAGAGGTGAGTTAGAGTGGAGAGAAATAGGGAAATAGGAACGAATCAAGCGGCATGCCTCACAGATATGGGAAGGGACACTGGGGTGAGGGAGAACTGTCCCCAGACAGATGCAAACAGGTGGGCAGCACTCAGCAAAGTCACTTACAGCCACGAGCAGAATGGATGAGGGCGGGATGAGGGGTAACTGTGTGCTGGCCAGACCAGGCCTCTGTCTCACTGCCATCACGTGAATTCCGACTCATAGGGACCCAGTAGGCCAAAATAGAACTGCCACTGTGGGTTTCGGTGACTGTAAATCTTTTTTTTTTAAATAAATTTATTGGGGCTCATACAATTCATCACAATACATAGATCAATTGTGTAAAGCACATCTATACATTTGTTGCCCTCATTATTCCCAAAATTCGCTTTCCTCTTGGGTTCCCGGAATCAGCTCATTTTCCTTTTTTCCCCTCCCCTTCCCTTCCTCCTCCCCTCTCCCCCATGCACCCTTGATAATTTATAAATTATTATTGTATCTTATATTACACTGCCCGGCGTCTCCCTTCACCCACCCCTCTGCTGCCCGTCCCCCAGCGAGGAGGTTATATGTAGCTTCCTGTGATCCATTCCCCCTTTCTATACCCACTTTCCCTCCTGGTATCACCACTGTCACCCCTGGTCCTGAGAGGTTCATCTGTCCTAGATTCCCTGCGTTTCCAATTCCCATCTGTACCGCTGTGCATCATCTGGTCTAACCAGGTCTGCAAGGCAAAATTGGGGTCCTGGTAGTTGGGGGGAGGAAGCATTTAAGAACTAGAGGAAGGTTGTGGGTTTCATTATTGCTATACTGTACCCTAAGTGACTCATCTCCCCACTACCCCTCTGCAAGGTATGTCCAGTTGTCTAGAGATGGGCATTGGGTCTCCATCACGCGCCACCCTCATTGACGAGGATATGATTCCCCCCACCTGAGACTGTAAATCTTTATGGGAGGAGAAAGTCTCATCTATCTCCCAAGAAGTAGCAGGCGGTCCCAAACTGCTGACCTTGTAGTTAGCAGCTTAACAAACCCACTATGCTATGCAGACTCCTTCAGAGCGGACCTAACCTAGTCCCATTTTTAAGGCAGGGGCCCAGGCACTCTCCCTCAGGCCCTGTGGCTTCCCTGACTTCAGGACAGTTTCATAAAGGTGGGGCCAGTTAGTGGCCTTACTGGTGTTCCGTTATGGCTCTGCCTGCTCTCAAGGCAAGGCGTCTTCTTCCAGAAGGTTTCGCTGACTTCAGAGGAGGGAGGAAGGAGGCCTCTGAGGTGGGGAAACTTTTGCTGAGCCTGCAGGCTAACCAGCCCCTCCCCACCTCATTACTGAGGTCTTTGGGCATCAAATATCTTTTTATTTGAAAGCCAAGAAGAACCTGGGACTTCGTTAATGAGCATCCAGCACCAAGGTGGGGCTTGAGGCAGGGGGCTGGCTCTCTTGACCCTGTAATTCTGCTGCCCAGGGCCCTCCTTTTCCAGGTCTTGTGGCTGCTGCCTGAGTCTGGTCCTCTCGATGGGAGCCTGAAGAAGCTGTAAGAGGAGGAAATTCAAGGAGGCCAGGAGAAGGCCCTTAAGCATGGCCAAGGAGCTCACCAACTGGGTCAGAGACCCTGAGCTGGGCTGAACAAGGTGGCTCAGTAGGGATGGTGTTTTCTCTAAGTGTTAGTGCTTTTAAAAAGATGGTACTGTAGGAGGGTGGGCGGATTCCGGGAACCCAAGAGGCAAGAAAATTTTGGGAATGATGAGGGCAACAAATGTGTGGATGTGCTTTACACAATTGATCTATGTATTGTGACGAATTGTATGAGCCCCAATAAATTGATTAAAAAAAAAAGATGGTACTGCAGATGGAGGCCCCAAGTATTAGGAAACCATTTAAGTTGTTTTGTTTTTATGTTGATCCTGACAAGGGTGTGACGAACTAGGAGGCTAGATCCATGGGACCTATTTTCTTAACAAACAAACACAAAGCCAAGCTGTGATCTGATCGAAGGCACGTTTCCCGAGTGCTGTGCCTGGAGCTCCTACGTGGGCCTCCTGCCTTCAAATCTAGTAGGACCACGAAGGAATTTTCCAAACGTGCATCGGAAGACTCAGACTCCCAAGACTCCAGGGTGGGACTTTCCAGTCAGTCTGGAGGGTATTGGGGGAGGAAGGACTTGGACTTGGAAGTTTGGGTGATTTTTAAGTATTTTGAAGAAGGGGCTTTGTCAAGGCATTTCACCCGAGAGGTAAGGTGGGAAGGTGGGAGAGCGTTTCTCCCAGCGGGGGAAACAAGGACTGTGAGAGCCAACCAGCAGGGGTGGGGAGGCTCCTGACGGAGGGGACAGCAAGGCGGAGTGGACTTGCACCCTGCAGGCCCCAAGGATCAGAGCCTAGGAGGGCGAGGGCGGGGCTCTGCTCGACCCGCAGGGGGCTTGGTGGCTCCCGGGCAGCAGCGCAGATTTAGAAAGGGGCGTGGCGTCCTCTGGGAGCAAACTGTTGCAGAAAAAGAAATGAGATGGATTCGGATTCGTTGTGCATTTTGATGAAGCTCCGGGCTTGGGGGCCGGTGGCTCAAGAGAAGGGGATGGAGAGGCAGTCCAGGGAGCAGCCCCTTCCCCCTGCAAGGCAAAAAGCCCCGGGAAAGGGTAGTGGCTGGCCGAGCCACCCCGGACCACTCACCCAGCGCTCTGCCGGCCGCCGCGGGCTCTGCGCTCTGAGCCTCATGTCTCATTGAGGGGTTATTAATAGGGAGTGTGTCTGGTGTCAGGTCGCAGACATAAACTGCATTAGCATCACCCCATAATCTTATTGAGTAAATGCTCATGCCGCTCCGCCTCCTGTAATTGCATTGGGAAGATGTAATATTTATGAAAGGGGAGAGGGGGTTGTCACTGCTCATCTAGGCGCAGCAGTAAAAGTCCCGCGAAGTCGGAGCATGGTCTCTGGGCTTTGATAGAGTGCAGGGTGTTGGCCCCTGCCCTCCAGGAGGTCACGTCCAGCCCAGAGCCCCCCACCATACGACCTCTTCAGAGTCTCCTCAGGCGGCCACTTCTCCTTCCAAAGTCGAAGGTGGGGTCCCAAGCTCCCGGTCTTGGCTGGCTCCACCCCTGATCCTGCTTCTTCTTGTTCCAAGGCAAACCCGCCAGGTACAGAAGAACCCAGGGCTCTTTTTCTCTCAATAAAACAACCAGCTGCTTAACGAAGCTCAGCAGAAGAGAGTGAGACGCCTTGGGGACCTTGATGGGAGCCCACCACTGGGATGGCCCCCAAAGCCTGCTGCAGTCCCAGTTCCAGACCAGGGGCCCTCCTTGTGGTTTTTTTATGTTTTGCGAGCCAGGGACTCTGTCCCTAGTGTCCTACCTCTGGGCCAACTAGGCATGCTTCCTGGTGGAGGAGGCCTATACCCAGAGTGTTGGCTCATGGCAGGGAATTAAGGGGGAGGTGGGGGCAAGGGTGGCCTCTTTCCCATCAAACCGCCTTTGGGGGCACAGTCAGCTGATATTCTAGGCAGCCAAGGAGCGGAACAGACACAGACACACACAGTCATGGAGGTGTGCTTTCAACAGATGGTAATTTGTCCCTATGGGGGAAGGCAGCAGGGTGGAGGGGCCGCAGAGAGTGCAGCACCTGGGTGTCTGGGTAGAAGAGCTGATCCAATGAGCGGGTTTAGTGGAGGAAGATGAGCCCATGGGGTGCAGAGGGCTCCCCAACACCAGGCATCCCATGGTGGGCTGCAGGCAGGCAGGTGGCTGAGGACGCCTGGTTTGAGAGGAGAGCCAGTGGCCAGGCTGGACCCCGCTGGTCGTGGGATAGCTGAAGCGCAATGTAGCCTGGGATGCTTCCTACCGGTGCCCAGTCCCCACATTCGCACTCCAGCCCCCTACACCCACCCTGCACTTCCCACATCCTCAGCCCCCCTCTTTCACCACCCGCTTCTCAAACTACCCCTCCCAGCCCCCTCCCTCCAGCCCAGGCTTACTGCCCTTGTGTGTGGGGGTGGGGGTGGGGGGGGGAGGTGTCCCCATCCACCCTGCCGCAGATACCGGCCCCAGGCCCATTCCTTCACAGGCCTGTCACCCGCCCCAGCACCTTCACCGGCCCCAGCACCCCACTGCTCTGCTCCCTGGGGCGGCGCTGCCTCCTCCCGCTCCAGCCCTCCCTCCCAGACCTTGCACAGAGGGGCGCCGGAACGGAGGGCAGCTGAGAACCCAGGACAGCCCGGCGGAGGCGGGCTGCGGTCCCTCCCCGTGTCAGCTCCCTCGCCGCTGTCCCATTAATCACCACGTCGCAGCCAGTCGAGGGCCCGGGCACCCCGTGCCACTCGCAGCTCGCGGGGACAATGGGATTATCTCCGGGGGGAGCGGGCTGTCTCGGGTCGAGCCGGGGCTCAGGCGGTGGAGCCTCCGTCCCTCAACCGTCCCTGGGCGCACTGCGAGTGCCTGCGGCGGCCGACGACGGGTGGCAGAGCGGGCGCGGGTGGCTCGCGGGTGGCAGGGCCGAAGCGACCTAATTCAATTAGCCGGGCGGCCGCCGTCTCTGCGCAGCGCCTGGCCCGCGGGGCGGCAGCGGGGGCAGCTGCGCTTTGTGTGGGTCATGCATATGGATAGGCCGGCTCCCGGTGCCCTGGTCCGCACCTGCGGCTCCGCCCGCCACCCGCAAAGTTGGGGACGTGTGTATGTGTGTGTGTATGTGTCTGAGCGGAGGAGGGGGCGGACTAAGGGAAGGTGGGAGTGGGAAAGTGAATCTTGGTGCCTTGGTGTGTGCCTCAGGGTCCCCCTGCAGGTCCCTATGGGCTGTAGTCTCTCTGGCTGCGTTGCATCCGCTGGTTTGGTTTGGTCTGTGCGTAAGTGCGGGGCGCTGGACTGGGTCCCCAGCCTCTGCGTGGGCTCCACCGCACCTGAGGTAACCAGGGAGTGTCCGTGTGTCCCTGGACAGGGGTGAGGGTGGGGGGAGGGTAGGCAGGTACTCCTTCTGGGGTATCTATGTGCTCCTATTCTGTGCATATGTTGGGGGTCAGGCCACGGACCCCCAACACAGGGTCTCTCTCCCACCCCGTGCCAACACCAATCAGCTAGGTCTCCTGGACCCAACCTGGTCCCCTCTTACCCGCCCCCTTGCTTTCTGATGGAGGAGGAACTTGGTACTTTCATTTCAAACCGAAGTCCAGCCCAGTTCCTTTGAACGGTCATCCCACTCTTCCGGGCACACAGATTCCTGGCGGAGGAGAGGCTGCAGCTCCCAGAACATCTCAATGGAGCTGGCACCACTTCCCCAACCCGGGATAGCCGGGCCTTCCATGGCTTCTGTTGGGCAAACGGAGTCCTGAGCGTCCTCAGAAAAAAAACCAGTGGTCCAGGCCAGGGCAGCCCCCAGTCTAAGACGGACGGGCGGGTCTGACCCTGGCTGGTTCTGCCTCCCGGCCCCAGCCCCAGACGGGGCTCCTTGGAAGTGGGGGCTGGGTGTCCCTTTGAGGGTTTGGAGGTCTCCCTGCTTTTTCTCAGCAGCCAGATCCTTACAGGGGCAAGGAGAAAACATAGGTAGTTCTGGCCGCTGGAGGTTCTAGGCCCAAACAGAAAGCTCGTAGCTTTCCTGCTCGGACAGCACAGCCCTCCGGCCAGAAGGGCACCTGCAAGTCCCAAACTCACAGGGAAGAAAGTGGTTCCTAACCATCTGGGATCTTGCTCTCTTCCCTGAGGAGTACCCTCCTCTGCCTGCAATTCCTGGAAGCCAGTGTTCAGAGGAAAGTCTGAGACCCTAGTAATTCAGAATGAAGCCCAGGGTTGGAGAGACCCAGGGTCCAGGCAGAGCCAAGTAGGAACCCAACTGGGCCAGTGCCCAGCTGTCAGAAGATAGGGCTCAAAGTCTGTCCTGGGGAGACAGAGTTAGGAGGATGTGCCCTGCCTAAGGCACAGAGATCCCCAGCCAGGGCACCTGGCTGGGTGCTGGGACCCGAGGTCTCTGGGCCTTGCTTGGGCAGAAATAGGTCAGAGGGAGGCCCGGAGCCTTCCATTGCTGCTCAGAGTCAGGGGGAAGATGGGTCATCTCAGGCTTTCTTTCTTGTTAGAAGCTGAGAACCAGTAGATTGGAGAGGAGGGTCAGATAGAACAGCCTGTTGTGCAGAGTGGGGACATGGCTTCTTCCAGGACCCAATCCTTGCTTTTGAACCCGGGTCCTGGTGAGAATAGGGTGAGAGGAGGGAAGGGACCCACTTCTGGCTGCAGAGAGCAGTGCCCAGCCAGACACTGGGTGACAGTAGAGGAATGACCCACAGCAGGGTGTCTCTCCTCTATCCATTCTGCTCCCTCCAGTGAAGGAGAAATGTTTGCCCAGGTGTTGGGCAGGCCCTGCCTCGCTGGAACTGCAAGAACTGGCTGGCAGCTGGCCTGGGGCTGACCCTGGCCCTGGACCACACCCTGAGGAGTCCCTGATTTGCATGGCTGGAACCAGCCTGGCTGTCCACGCCCTCCTCACTTAAAGATGATGGGCCAATGGGCCTCCCTGGGAATGAATGTAGTGGCCTTGACTGGATCCTTAAGGCACCAGTTAGGTCTACTTCCCCCTCAGAAATGGCCATTTTCTACCATTTTTACTGAAGGATGTGGGCAAGATAGAGGGGCACCTTGGGTATTGGACCCAGACCCCAAGGGTCAGACTAGGGGCCCCTTCATGTTGCTCAGTCTGCCCCACCCTTTCCCTGCTAAACATCCTTTGAGCTTACCTTATCCCTCATCCCCACCCCACCCCTAGCCACATACAGTCATCTTCTCAACAACTACACTAGACTACCAACCCTATCCCATCCTGGCCCACAAGCCAGTGAGCCAAGGAAGCTCACATCCTTATGATGCTCACACTTTACCCAGGATAGCAGAGCCCATCCCGTGTAAGCCTTACAGAGAGGCATGCTGCTACATTCAGAAAACACAAAGCCAGCACGCGCATGCATCCCCACTGACACGGAACTTCCTATGGACACAGACCCATCCAGTTGTAAAGAGCCTTCTCCCAAAGAAACCTGAACAGCACGTGTTTTATGTTTTGTTCACAGTTGTATCCCACCATAGTAGTAGAGACTTCATAGATACTTAATGGGTGGGTGGGGGGGTAGAGCTTCTTTAAAGATGTACTCAGTTTCATCTGCTCAGCCCTCTCGGCTCTCACTGTCATACACACAAACTTTCACACCTGCTGTCCGCCTCGCAGGTGTGGGAGTCCCGCAAACACAAAGTAATTAAGTTACCACACATACCCCTAAGCAAAAGGACAACCCCTGGCCCGGGGTCTCTCCCAGAGGGGGAAGGAGGCTGAGTGGGATCCAAAAGGGATTTCCCCCTGTGGCTGAGCCCTCCCTTTCCCTCTCCCCTCCCCACTCCCCCAGCCTGGGCCCCAGCTGCTCCCCTTTTAATTGGAGGCACTTCTTTATTTAGCAAGAGAGGGAGGGGATGGCCCTTGGGGCAGAAGTCACCAAGTGGCCTCAGGGCTGCAGAGAAAGGTCTGCAACTCACCTAGGTGTGTGCAGGCAAGACAAGGACCACATCTGCCAAGGTCAGGCTCCAGGAAGCAGCTTGCAATGAAAGGAGTCCAAAAACCAGTATGGGAGTCCAGTCTCTGCCCATGCTCCATCAGTTAGTGCCTTGATGTCCTCATCTGTAAAATGGGGATAACCACAATCACACCACAGATTTGAGAGAAAATGATTACTGCACAGGAAGGTGCCGAGGCCAGCCCTGGCCAATTGTCAGCCGGCTGTCTTTTCCTCCTTCCTCTTTGCTCACAGAGTTGCCCTGAGCACTGGACAGCCCTGGGAGACTGCAGAAGCAGCGCGGTGGGGCCTGGGCAGCTGCTCTGTGGGCATCGCCTCCCCTATTTCAGAAAACTTTCCAGCCTCGGGCATGGGTCTTCTGGTAATACTGCATGGGAGGAAGGGGCAGGAGGCAGAACCCAACCAGTCCTTACCCTTGTGTCTCATCTTTCTGGGCTGGGAAGTTGCTGAAAGGGCAAGCCTGGACCTCAGCCATTTCCCTACCGGAAGCCAAAGGCGAAGGTCAAAGGGACTAACAGAAAGCCCACTGTGGCAGGCTGGCACCTGGAAGAAGTGGAGGGAGCAAGAGATGGGGTGGAAAGTCAAAGGAAGAGGTCGGTCAGGTGGCAACTGTGAGGTCAGGGTGTCTCTGTGTTGCTGGCCTGTGATTAAAAGAGCCTGCTGGTCTTAGTGGTTTACTAAGCAGCAGTGACCTCTGTGGCAACCTGGGCTGGGCCAGCAAGGTCTTCTTGGTACCTTGAAAAACAAGTGACAAATCTAAAGAATTCAAGAGGTGGGTCAGATGCCAAAAAGTTTGGAACAGAGAGGCTGGGAAGGCCAGGGCAGGTAGAAAGCTGCACCTGGATGAGGGAAGGGGTGTGTAGAAGGGGGAGCCTGTTAGAAACACTCAAGATTTCCTGTAGGGGCCAGAGAGTGGCAAAGAGAAATTGTCCTAAGGATAACCTAGAAAGAGAGGGTTTTAGCTGCAACAAGCAGGACTGTGGTTAGACTCCAATATGTGACTTCTTCACTAAAAGGAAGCAGGGCTACTGGGACCAAACTTCAAAGGAAACTGCCCCAGAGCTTTCAGCTTCATAGGGGGGTGGGGAAGCAGTTCCCATAAGGTAGTCACAGATCAACCCTCTTGATCAAGTTTCTCCCTCTCTCTCTCCACTTGAATGTGAAAATTTCTGGTGGATACCCTTTTTTTTTTGTTTTCTTTTTCTATTTTCACATGGGCTACGACTTCCATGCCTCCTACAGTGCACAGTTCACAAAGTTATGCAAACATCCCAAAGCCTAATCTGTTACCTTTAAGTTGACTCCAACTCAGAATAGCCCTGCAAGACTGAGTAGCACCCCCTCATAAAGACCACCAACCTTTAACCACCACTTTACTACCAGGGGTTACTGCGCAATTATCAGCACAATCCAGTTTTGGAATCTTTTCACCATGCCCAGGTGAAATCCCCATACCTATTTAACCGTCCTTCCTCAGGCTCTGTCCCTCTCCCCTGGTCCTTGACAACCACTCATTGACCTTTTGGCTCTAGGGATTTGCTTTTTTGTGGACCGGGATCCTACAATATATGATTTCAAGTGTTGGACTTCTTTCATGTAACATCCTATTTTCAAAGTTCATCCATGTTGTAGCATGAGCCGGTACCTAATTCCCTTTTTATGACTGAATCATATTCCGTTGTATCGATATACTACATTTGTTTAGCCATTCGTTAGGGGATGAACAGCGGGCTTGGTTCAACTTCCTGGTTATCATGACTAATAGTTCTCTGAGCAGTCACTGTGTTTTCTTGATTGTAAACCATAGGGGCATCTGGATTAACTTTGGGGGTCATTGTGAGTCTTAAATAAGTCAAGTACCCAGCGTAGGAGTTGGCCAGGCAACCTTTCCGGCTGCCTCTGTGTCAGTTCTCTGGAGATGAGAGTCAGAAATGAGACTTGAAATATTTTGTCTAAAACAACTTCCTAAATGAATCAAGGAGCTTTCTACATAGAGGTGGAGAAGGATCCTTTCTAGAAGGACCTGGTGTGTGCATGGGGGGGAGAAGTGAAAAGGGAATGCTGCTCTCCTCTCATGTCTCTGCTTAGTGGTTGGAAACCATCATCAGCTTCACATCTGGCATCCTCTTGAGTAGGCTGTTGTCCACCTCTCTGGTGCCTGTAGAGACTGGATTCCAGCCAGCAGCCAGGCTTCCATGCTAACCCACAAAAGGAGGTCGAACTCGGCTCCTCCATCTGAATTGGGTAACACTCAGCCTCTCTGAGATTTAGTTTCCCCACTTCTGTAAAGTAGGGATAATACTTGTCTCAAAGTGTTGGTGTATAGTGAAGTTTACATTATTTCCTGGTACCTATTACTACCTGACATATTATATTTGCTTGCTTATATGGTAAAAATAACTTACATTGTATATGTGACTATGTGTGCCTAGCTTCTTACACTTTTTAAAAACATTTTTCAGAGTCATTCATATTGTAACATGAACCAGCACTTTATACCTTTTTATGGTTGGATCGTATTTCATTGTATGGATATACCATATTTTATTAACCCATTCATCAGTTGATGGGCAGTTACATTATATTAATGTGCTATTTTGATGATATGTTCTATTGTAATTGTACTTCTATAAATGTATTATTTAAATATTTGGTTATTGTGACCCCCTCTACTAGACTATAAGCTCCAAGGACATGAAAGACTTGGCTTTATTCACCGTAGTAACCCCCAGTGCCCAGAGTAATCGCTGGCACATAGTACCAAAAAGCAAAATAAAACAGAAAAGCCTGAAACCCACTGCTATGGATTCTGACTCATAAGGATCCAATACAGGGGTTCTGAGGTTCTGAATCTTTACAGAGGTAGATAGCCTCATCTTCTCTGCTGGAGCGACTGGTGGGTTTAAACCATTGACCTTGACTTGTGCACTTCACTGCTTACCCAGCCATGTCATCAGGATTCCTTGTCAGGTAGTAGGTGCTCAATCAATATTGTTGGATAAGAGGATTCACTCCTGCATTTTTCGTCCAGGATCAACACACATTCTTGGGGGTAGATGCTCACTCCTTGTCCCCAAAGAGCTCTTTAAAGGACGGTGGCAGACATTACAAAAACAAAAAGATTGCAAGGAGACCTGATACTTAGAATGATACCTAGCATCTGGCCTGATAAAGACAGGCCCTCTTGAAGGTGAGGTGAATCTGAGGCAGACTCAAAATAGACCAGAAATAGATTCAGAAAGATCTAACCGTGTCTTCCCCAGAATTTGGCTTCTGTGGGGGAGTGGGGGAGCAGACCCTGCCCTACCAGAGAGAAACAGAAAAGGGGGTTTCCTCTTTCTCTCTTGGGCTCTAGGCCAGGCAGTCACAAGCAAAACTTTGAAGACCTAAATTTGTCCTGTATGTATTTCCCTGATGTGCCATTCGCAGTCCCCACAGCCTGCAGCCCCTAAATTTCCACAGGAAAGAAAGTCCTTTTCCTTCACAATCAATGGCTTCTTGCTGGGAGTCACCTAAGCTGGGATTGAAGTAATTGGCTGCATTCATTCACCTGCTGTGAGCATTGCTTCTTGAGGCTTTGGTTTCTTGAAAAGAAAAGGGGTGTTGAGGCCAAGCGCACCCCAGCAGCAGGCCCCAGGGCAACTCCCTGAGTTGTGCCTGCTTTCCAAAAAGTCTTTCCATCTGCAATTGAAACCCCCAAGTAACGTAAGAGCCAGTTGTTGGTAGGCTCCGGATTTAAAGCTGGGACAAGCCTGAACTCACCGTCATGCCTCAGGGGCCTGGGCTCCGGACCTGGGGAGTAGACGGTCTTCTACTTTCTAACCAGCCGGGCTGGAAGTTTGGAGTGAAGCGCCTGCTTGAGTGACAGGTGCTTCCCAGCTGAGCCCTTGGGGAGATTCTCAGACTGTGCAGGGACACTCTTCTCCAGGGACCCGCCGGGCTGTTCCAAGCCAGGGGTGCCTCCTGTCCGGCTGGGAGGTGGTTCTGGCCTCTCTCGTCTTGGGTCCATCTGTCTGTGCATCTCTCTCGGAATAAGCTGCCTCCTCGTCTTTTTCTTTCGCCTTTTGCTGCTCTCTCTGGTTCTCCTCTTCTGGCTCGTCCAGAACTCCTTCTCCAGGCCTCAGACTCCGGTCTCGGTCCCTCTCTGGCTCCGGCATCTGTCTCTGCTCCGGGCCTCCCTTTCGCGCCACCCCCCGCCGCCCCTCCCCCGTGCTGTCATTCACCCCGCTCCTCTCTGCGCGCAGCCAATGGAGAGACCGGGCCGAAACGGCAAGGCTCGCTCGCACCGGGCTTTTTCGCCCGGTGATTGATGTCCCAGAGTCAACAGCCAGCGAGCAGCCGGAGAGAGGAAGGAGCAGCCGGAGAAGGGAGGAATACGGCGCCCCCTCGCTCCCTCCCCTCCCCCTACTTTCGCCCTCCCAGCGCACTTCGCCT
>NW_022103968.1:27698286-27699770 GCF_000313985.2 Echinops telfairi | reverse complement strand
CAGTCCCCTCTTCTAGCTCCTCTTCAAGTATGCCAATTCCAGACCCCGACCCTCTTTCCCTGGTTCAGGCTACCAAGCCCTGCAGGGAAGCAGACATGAGTTGAGCCCAGGCTCACTGACTGGGCCTTAGAGGTGGGAGGTAGGAGGCCCACGCTGCTGCCCAAGCAACCCAGGACTCCCGAACTGCCAGGCTCCAGGACCCAAGGGTAGAAGAGGGTGAAGGACACATTGCCAGGGTGGGAGAGGCAGCTTCCAGCTAGACCCTGGGTTAGGAGACACCAACATACTCCAGGCCCTGGCTCTTGGGCCAGGCTGCCCAGGCAGGCCTACTGCCGCTGAAACCTGGGCCCTGACTTTTGAGTCAGCGGCAGGAAGTGGAAAGAGAGGGAGAACTGCTGTTTCTCTGGGTCTTCAGGAAGGACCCTTCATTTCAGGGCCCCAGCACCTCTCCTCTGGACCCTCACTCAGTCCTCCCAGGTCTGGGGAGATAGTAGACAGGGCCTACCACCCACCCCTCTCTTCCCATCTAAGCCTGGCCAAGACGATGGGTTTCACTAAACTCCAGTCACCTACTGTTTCCATCTCTGGGGAGTGCTACTCAACAGCAGGCCTCCCAGAGGAAGCCACAGTCCAGTTCAGGCCGATGCTTTCCTCCTGGAGAATATGGCTGAAGCCTGACTCCAGTGGCCCTGCCTGAGTCTGTGCTTAACTGGCCCTGCTGCCCCGACGGACTGGGCTCTAGATCTCCAAGTTTTTGGCTGGTGCCGTGTGTTGTGTCTGCCTGTGTTGCTGTGTGGAGGACGCTTGGGTCTGAGAGTCTTGCTGAGCAGGGCCTCTTAATGTTGGGATGAGCCTGGAGACCTGAGCCTGCTGGAACTGCGACCTTTAACTCTCTACAGATTTCCCCCTTAGAGGAGCTTGGAGGCGGCCCCAGCCCGGTCAGTCCGCGGGGTGGGGGTGGGGGTGGGGGCTAGAGAGGCTTCCGTGGTGGCGACTGTATCGGCGTCGGCGAGGCGGGAGGGGCCGTTCCTGCTGCGCGCTTGACACTGTGGGCGGTTGGGGGGCTCACTCACACCCCAGCTCTGCGATCCCATGCTCGCTGATTCGCGGGGTGTCGGGTCTGGGACGCCTCCTGACGCTCTGCCGCTTGCCTCTGCCGTCTGTCTGTCTCCCGCTCCAGTGGCCCTCTCACCCTTCACTGTAACACGCCGTATAGGTCACCCCTATCAGAACCGGACGCCCCCTAAGAAGAAGAAGCCACGCACGTCCTTCACGCGCCTGCAGATATGCGAGCTGGAGAAGCGCTTCCACCGCCAGAAGTACCTGGCCTCGGCCGAGCGCGCCGCCCTGGCCAAAGCGCTCAAAATGACCGACGCGCAGGTCAAAACCTGGTTCCAGAACCGCCGGACGAAGTGGAGGTGAGCTCTCGCGGGCGGGCACGGCCACTTGTGCGTGCACACTTGAGCCAGATGCGGCTACCTGAT
>NW_022103968.1:27694195-27696732 GCF_000313985.2 Echinops telfairi | reverse complement strand
CAGGGCCCTAGGGTGCAGGGCGAGGGAGGCCTGGGAGCTGGGAGACATCCTCTGGAAGCCTGAGGAGAGGAGGTTCCTGGGTCGCTTTTACCCACCTCAACCTTTCCTTTTGGCCTCAGTGAGGCCCCCAAGGGAGAGGAGGCTCCCCAGCCAATCCCACGCTGCTAGACCTCACCTCTCTGCCCCAATATATGGCCCCTCAAGCTGGGGACTGAGCCTGGGCTCCTTGGGGTCTCAGGGGAGGCTCCACGCCAACTAGGCCACCATCATCATAGGTCTGGCCCAAGGCTGGTGGGATGTGAAAGCTGAGCCTTGGTGGACGTCCCTTCAGCATGGGCCCAGCTGACTTGACCCGCTCCTGGGGGCACCTCCTTTCTATCCACTTTGGGAGCAGGTTTCCAGGATTCTTCGGCGTTGGGCATCGCCTATACAGGAGCCATGCCCCCTCAGGCTCTCTCCGCAGAGAGGCTGGGGACCAGAGTTGGTGGGAGGCGGGTCGGGAGCGGGGGAGGCTGGCAGGTAACCGCGCGCGGCGGCTTGTCCCGGTGCAGGCGGCAGACGGCGGAGGAGCGCGAGGCCGAAAGGCAGCAGGCGAACCGCATCCTCCTGCAGCTGCAGCAGGAGGCCTTCCAGAAGAGCCTGGCGCAGCCGCTGCCCGCCGACCCGCTGTGCGTGCACAACTCGTCGCTCTTCGCTCTGCAGAACCTGCAGCCGTGGTCCGACGACTCCAAGATCACCAGCGTCACGTCCGTGGCGTCGGCCTGCGAGTGAGCCTGCGCTCTGTCCAGAGGGACCCTGGGCCCAGAGCCAGGACTCTTCTTTGCCCCTCCTGTCGTGGACTGCACACTGGAGGCCCGCCGCGCCCTTCCGCACTGACCCACGTCCTCCCTCCAGCGCGCTCACTCCTCTGTGGAAGTGGAGAGAAGCGTGGGGCAGAACTTGAGAATCCTTCCCTGGTGCCTGGGCAGCTGCGCGGCAGCCAGAGCTGCTGGAATCCTCCTCCGTTGGCTTCTGTTTTATTTCATTCAGATTTTAAACGTCGGCCTAGGGAAGTGGCGGGGAGGGTGTTGGAAGAAGAGCCCCTCGGGTCCCCAGGCTGCCATCTGAACTCAACCTAGGGAAACCCCCTATCTGTGCCCAACTGGCCTTCACACACACACACACACACACACACACACACACAGGCCCACATAGAGTCAATGAAACGGTGGTCTCTCCCTTGTTACCCTAGAGCCACATCCAACAGGGGACATGACAGAGGGACTGTAACAAGGGGGGCACTGGTAGTCACACCCTGCCTCAATAACAGGCCCTAGTGAGGGGGTCACCCAGACTCCCTCTGGTTAGCATGGTTCCCAACCCCTCCAAAAACAAGGCCAGTCACACCTTGATGACATCCCACCATAGGAGCCAAACAAAGTCACTTGCCTTCCCGGCCCCACCACACAGCCCCACCACACCCAGTATGCACAGGCGGGGTTTCACACCAGCTCACAAACTCAGCCCATTTCTCCAGATCCTGTTCATAGGGCGGGGGCATTAAGTTATGCACTTATAAGGTGTTTTCTGTGTAACCATTTTATAAAGTGCTTGTGTAATTTATGTGAAACAAATAAAACCCTCCGGATCCAGAGTCAGGGCTGCCTGCTCTTCTCAGAGCCCCAGCACCTTGAAGCTGCTCCCATTTGCTGCTGGCTGGTGTTGCCAGATAGCAACTTGTATTTGGACTTGGGGACCCTGGGAAGTAGAACCTCAGAGTCTGGAGAGAGAAAAGTAGAGGGACAGACTGAGCACAGAACAGAAGGAGGAAGGAGAGCCAGGTCACTTCTATGGCTAGAGAAGATGTGATGTAAGGTTGTGTGTGTGTGTGTGTGTGTGTGTGTGTGTGTGTGTGTGTGCGCGCGCGCGCCCGCGGGCGAGTATATTGTGAGTTTGTGATCAGGTGGAGGTCAGGCCCTTACTAATAGTGGATGTTTGTAATGGTGTTTAAGTGTGTAATTGTTTTTGCAATTGTATGTAAATGTGTAAATGTCTTTGCATAAACTGCAAACAAACTACCATTTATGCATGGATTTGTAGTGGTGGGAGGTACAAATCTTGTACGAATGTGAATGTGATTGTGACCCTTTGGACAAGAGTGTGGTCACCTCTCCTTGGTAAAGGGTATATGAATCATGTGTTCATTTGGGAGAGGGTATATTAGTCTCTCCTTGTGAATCTATTTTTCTGTTACTATTTGCGTGCGTATTATCTATGCCGGATGTCCATGCAGTTGTGTGTGTGTGCACGGTGTGTATTTTAAGGGTGGATACTTGTGTGGTGAGTGGGGAATCATTGTGGAAGATTGTCCCTTGGTGGCAGGGTCCTCCGTAAGTGAGGGTAATTGTGCGTTCAAGCTCTACGTGGTGGTGAGGTGATAGTGTGTGAAGGTACATTATGGGGGACCAACATCTGCCAGAAGTTCTGGGAATCTAAGCCTG
Source organism: Echinops telfairi (assembly GCF_000313985.2). Classification (NCBI taxonomy): domain Eukaryota; kingdom Metazoa; phylum Chordata; class Mammalia; order Afrosoricida; family Tenrecidae; genus Echinops; species Echinops telfairi. The sequence continues at coordinate 27,694,252 of NW_022103968.1, read as the reverse complement.
TTGCAGCAGGCTGTGGGCTGAGGCCCAGGGAGTCAGGAACTGAGACTGGATTCTGTG
>NW_022103968.1:27692357-27693704 GCF_000313985.2 Echinops telfairi | reverse complement strand
GACGAGCTAGGGTATACGGTTTTCGGCTGCCATGTGGCTATTTTGCCAGGATATGAGTTTGATCAATAGTGTCCTGCTTTACCATTGTTAAAATCTGGTCACCTTATTATAGCTCTCTCCATTGCCATAACTCTTGGAGCTGGAATCTGGCAGGAGAGGAGGATTGGAGGTACAAAGGACTTGGGCTGGCACAGGAGGGCCTCTTCGTCCTCCGGGCTGGTGATAGGTGATAGGGCATGTGTTGGACCTTGGTTGGGGGGAGTCGCTGCTCCCTGTCTGGAGTGGGTCTCCCTCCTGCACTAGCTATTGTGACCAGCACTTGTCCTGCGAAATCCGGAAATGACTTTTCCCTAAGGGCAGAATTCACCTCCTTCTATCTGGGCGGGTTGGGCAGCCCGTGCTGCTCCCACAGACGCAGAAGCTGCTGGGTCTAGCACCGTCTTGAGCACTGTCAGCGCCATCCTGGAGCGGCCAGACTGGGGGGACAAGGAAGGTTGAGGGTGTTGTTTCCTCCTACTTCCCAAACGCGAGCTGCCCCCTGTGCTGAGCCTGGAGGCATCTGGATAATTTCTGGGCATAGATTGTCCAGCGCAGGCCCTGGGGTGGGGTGAGGGGAGAACGGCTTCAACATAGTCACCCCAAACCAACTCGGAAGCCCAGGAGTCTCACTGCTGCCACATCCCTATCCCCGCCTGCGCAGACAAACGTAAAGCACAGTTGCCACCCCCCAAAGTGTCTCCTCTCCAGCGGGACCCCAGCACACCCAGTCCCAGTCCCCAGCGCTGGACACAGACGCCTAGGGTGGCGGCGTCCACTGGCACCCGATGGCACAGTTTGCAGCAGGCGTTCGCTCTGCCTCCCGAAACCCGGCTCGCGCGCCCTCCCGGGGCCCCCTCCGGCAGGCCTGGGTGCTCAGGCGCGGCCGCCTCCCTGGGTGCCCCGGGGCCGCGCAGGACTCCCCGCTCTCCGCCCAGAATTCGTTGGGCCGGAATCTCGCCCAGAAGAGCAGCGTATCCCGCGTCAGCCGAGCGCGTCTGGGCGCAGAGGGGCCTGGCCCACGGCGGGAGGACGTGGGGTGGGGGCCGGAGGGAAGGGGCCTGAGAAGGGTCACCGCCGGGCCAACAAGCCCCAGGTCTGTCCGGAACTCGGGAGTTTTCGAAAGCCTTCACCGCCCGGCCTTCCAAGGTGCTTGCCGGAAATGATAGATCAAGATACAAGTCGTTAAGAACAGAAACCGACGCATTAAGCAAATGCGTGTGAGTGTGTGTAAAGATAGGGGGAGAAAAGGGACAACAGACCTACCCGCGTAGAAAGTCCTGCTTCCTCCCTCGGCCTGGGTGAGACGCA
>NW_022103968.1:27686344-27692172 GCF_000313985.2 Echinops telfairi | reverse complement strand
ACGACGAGGGTGGCGTTCAGGCTGGCCCAGGACTCCTTCACGGTGGCGTGAGTGATCTACAGGTGGTTGAGGAAGGTTCCGTGTGCATGAGACTGCAAAGTAGGGACTGTTTGCAACGTTGTACAACGTTGTAGAGTAGCCGGGACAGCGTGGCCATGCTGCAGGACAGCTGGGGGCGGGCTGTGGCCCAGGGCTGCTGCTGGAGGACCACTTCATCCGAAGAAAGAGACCCCCCCCCTTCTGTTGTCTGCACAGCCACATCCGCACCACTTCTGCTCTCCAACCAACCCCAGCCCCCTACAAATCATGTCCATTCCTTTAGACTCCCAGGCAACCTCTCACCCCCTCTGCACTTTAGGCAGGGCTAAGCTGTCTGTGAGTCTGGAGTCCCCTGGCCAGGCCGCCGCCTGCCGCCTGAGCAACTGGTAGGAGCTGCCTCAGCTTTCCCGTTGGGCTTTCAACGGCTGCCAGGGGCGTTCCCAGCCGGTAGAAGGAGTTTACTCTCCTCCCACCCGCTCAGTCCTGCGGGGATCTGAGTCCAAGGAGGCCCCTGGTACCGCCCACCTGCATCCCTGCCTGGATTCCTTAAGGAATAGGCTAGAGCCAGGGAGGAGTTTCCAAGAGGCTCACAGCAGAGGAGAAGGTCGTGTATGATGGATGGGGTTGAGGTGGGGTGGCGATCCAGAGGGTTCTGAGTATCCATGCTGGGTGTATAAACTCCCACCGCCCACTCATACTATTGAGTACCAGCCCCCGCACACACCCTCCGATTGTGCAACAGCTGGGGGGGGGTGTAATGTCACACGAGAGCGCTACAGGTGTGCAGTGCCAAGGACACAAGTCTACACACACCAGTGACTCTCACAAGCTCACACTCTTCACGGCCTGCGGTTTCACCCCTCCAGTGTCACCCCTCCACTCCGCTCCTGGCCCCAGCCCCTGCCCCGAGCCCGGACGGAGGAGGGTCTATTTCTCGGAGACCGGATGGGGGATTCCCGGGACCCAGAGCTTTAGCTCCCCTCCCTGCAGTGGGAGGGGCAGCGGGACCCCAGGCGCCTAGGGTTGGGCTTCGGAAAGGTCGTCTGCCCTGGATTTGGGCCAGGGACCCTAGCAGGGCCCAGGAAGTAGGGTCCTCTCCGCTCTCCGGAAGCCCTCGGGAAAACCAGTCTGCTAATGGGATGAGAAGTGCAGGAGGCCAGGGCCCCGCCTGCGACGTGAGTTAGAGGGAAGTCTTGGTGATCCTGTCCCCCGCCCATTTCCCCTGTTTCTATCTCAAGGATCCCAGAGCCCGCGTTTCTTCGGTGGCTGGGGGAGGAGTCGCAGCACCCTCGAGCTCGAGGCTGCAGCTCGCTGCGGCCCAGAAGCGGGAACCGGAGCCGGAGCAGGAGCTGGGGCTGCGCCGCAGACCCGCACAAGTGAGTACGGCGCGCCCTCTAGGGGTCGTGGGGGGAGCGACGCCTCGAACCGAGGACCTGGGATTTGCGGGACGAGTTCAGGGGTGGATCTCACCCACCCGAATGGATAAAAATAGCTAATATTAATAAACAACACTTATTGACCACTTGTGTGTCAGGCACTGAGATGGGCTTTAAAGGTCGTTCCTAACAACCTCCCTGTGAGGTCTCAACACTAATACTGCCTTCCAGTCGATTCTGACTCAGCGACCTTCTGGGTCAGCGTAGAACTGTCCCTGTGGGTTTCCGAGATTGGAACTCTGTATGGGAGTAGAAAGCCTCGTCTTTATCCCCCTTCGAGGTGGGTAATATTTTTATCCCCATATCATAGACAAAGGAAACTGAAGAAAAGAAAAGGTAATTTCTGTTGATTGCCTAAAGCTTCATTGGACCGGATGACAACCCAGAAATCGAAGCTGAGAACTGAGGTCTTTTTAGCAGGAAAGGCTGAACCCAGTGTGGGTGGACTTGGGGAGGATGGAAGGTGATCATTAGCTTTCCCACAAATTGTCCCTAGATCCAAGCTTAGCCAGGAGGTGAGTGAGGTGTTTGCCCTCCTAAACCAAGGACCAAACCAGCTGCTAGCAAGCGGATTCTAATGTCCAGTGATCTCATGTGGGGCTCAGTAAAACTCTGCACCATGGGGCTTCAGATGATGAGGGCTGGCTCGCTTCTGCGGTGCCTCTCGGGGAATTCATACTGCCTACCTTCCACTTAGTAGTCTAGTATCTGTCTGAGCTACCCAGGAACTCCAAACCACCTCCAATCCATGCCAGTCCCCTGGACCCCTTATGACTCCCCCAGCTTCTGAACCCCACCCACAGGCACTCCCTCCTTGGTCACCTCTGCTTCTCTGCTTCGAGCCCACCCTCTGGGCCTTCATGGCTGGTTTGCCTGCTCCTAGGAGCCCTCTGGGATTGGGGGGGGGGGGCGGGTTCCGTGCAGTTTACCATCTCCCACCTCACCAGCCTTTGGGAGGGCTCACGCCACACAGAGAAAGTTGAAATTAGATGTGAGTGAGTCACCCTGCACTAGAGGACTGGAGAAGGGGAAGGGACTCTCTCTGTGCAAAGAGGTAGCTAGGGAGGCAGCTCTGGGCTGGAGGCGGGGAGGGGGCTAGGTAGTGGTGTGCGTTGAAAGCTGGGTCAGATGCTGGGGTGGGTGACTAGAGGTTTGACTGCAACGTTTTAGACAGGAAATTTCCGTAAGAATAGGAAATAAGAGAGTGGTCTTCCCTCTCTTCCTCCTAGTAGTAAAGGGCTTGGGGGCTCTTTGATACACAACAGAAGATGTATCCATTCACACCCAAATACCCGCAAAATCGTGTTTTATTTGAAAGTGAGCAAGCATCTTTGGGGATCTTATTCAAATGTAGATTCTAACCAGTAAGTCTGGAAGGGTAGGGCTAAGCTTTCACAAGGAGAACAAGCTTCCAGTTTCCAGGGAAGGGGGTGGGGTGAGGGAGAGGGGAATGCAGGTTTTAAAACTTCCACCTTGGGAAGAGCTAATCCTGGGCCGTTAGAGGCTTGGGCATCGTATCCAGCATGCAGTCTTGTCTCATTTTCATTTGCCCAAAGAGAGTAGTGTTTTCTTCATTTTTTTCCATTCAAGAAATTAATGGTACAGACACTTCCGGCAGGATGCTCTACTGTGCACTCTACAGTAGGCCGTAGGTCTTCTAGCACCCTGTGGTCTGGGTGCTGCCCCATCGCTGTCACCTGAAGGATCCCTCTTCAACCTAGCCCTCTCTCCCCTGCACCTGTCCCTCCTTCTAAAATCTTCCCCTCCTGGGTGCCTGTTGAGGTGGGTTGGGACACCGGCCTAGGTTTTCAGCCTGGTTTCTTTTCTTTCGAACCCCGTGCAATTCATTTAAAATGTAGGCGCCCATCCTTTCTCGGCCCACATGACAGGGCCAACCAGCCTGGGATTCGGAGGAGATTAAGGAGATAATCTGGATGAAAGCACCTGTCTTGTCCACGGTGATCCGAGCACAGTGCAAGATGCCCCGGGGTGCGGGTGACCTGGTTTTTCTACGCAAGGGGCGGGGTGGGGCTGCCAGGGTGGGGCTTTCGATCTCTTCCAGCCCTTCTCGCCGCAGCCACGATCCCTTGGCTTACCGGACGCGGAGTCGTCGCGGCTTCTTGGCTGGGTTCAAAGGGAGTCTTTGTGTACTTACGTAGCCTTCTTCCCGCCCCTCCTCGGAGCAGGGGCCAGATTAGCGAGTTGCCGCTTTCCCTGGCGCCTAACTGTCCGTGGGGCCGCGGTGGTGGGGTGGGAGCTGGTGCAGACCCCGCTGGGATGGGTGGAGAACTGAGGGAGCAGGTCTTGGCGGAGACCCGCCGTCCAAGCCTGGGGGACCCCTGGCGCCCGGCGGAGGTGTGGAGACACACACACACACACACACACACACACACACACACACACACACACACACACCCACACACACACACACAGGCAACCGGCCCTTAGTGCCGCAAACCCACACACTGACCTCCTCGTTCCTGCGAGAACCCTTGGTCACACACCGTTTGTTTGTCTCCAGCATGTCCCCAGATAGCCGCACCTGCCTGCAGCCGCACAGAAGGGTCCCAGAGAACTCCTGACCATCGCAGGCTCCTCTCACCCCGTCACGGTCACAGTTGCAAGCGCACTGCCCTCACGTGGGCCCCCCAAACTCACAGTCCAACCTTACACGGCCCTGATTGGGGAGATTGCACCCACAGGCTGCCGCTTCTCCCCCTCTCCTGTCTCAGGTGGGACATCCTGGGCGCTTCCTGGACAGCGCAGTGGCTTTGAGGTCCTAGGGGAGTGGGGACTGACTGCCAGGTGGCCTCTGTCAGTCAGCCCACTGGAGGAGGGGGCAGGTGTCTGGAGACTAGACCTTCAAAGGGGCTGGGGCTTTGGTTACACAAATGGAGCAGAACTTCTCCTATAGCCAGTTAGGGGAGATGGGCCAGGGCTCCACTGTCCCCTCCCAGAGCCAGCTCACTGTCTCCACCCAGACTCCAGTGAGGGTGTCTGCTTACCTAGAGGTGACCCTGGGGGGCTGGTGACAGGCAGTCTGCCCTGTCCACCCCCTCCTGGCCGTCTGTGATCTCTGCAGAGAACTGGACAAGTCGATTCTTGGGTCACCCAGAAGTGCCCCACAGAGTGCCTACAGAGTTTCAGCTGGATGGCAGGGGACATACAGGGTTGCCAGATTGGAAATCCGGAGAAAGTATACAAGGGTGAGAAATGGCTCTTCTCCGGCAGTCCAGCCCCATGGGATCCAGCGAGCAATGTAACAGGCCCCAGGGGACACTGGCCCCCAGACTGGGGTCTCCCCAAACTAGAGCCTCAGCCCAACTCAGAGGCCCGGACTCTTGAAGGCGATGTTGGAACCCTGGTCCGTGGGTGGGTGGGGGTGGGGGGGTTCTAAAGTCGCCTTTGCAGCGGGAGGGAGGATTGGCCGCCCTGGCCCTTTCTCCCCTCTGTTCTGCTCCGGGCTCCAGGCTTGGCTGACGACTTAGCCCTTCCTGGGCAGGGGAGACGCGTCTCTGCCCGTGTTCGAGCTTCTGCGCAGCCAGAGGCTGAAAGGCGACCTGTGACCCAGGTCCTGGGAGCAGGGGACACAATGCAAATTGGCTCCTTGAGGCAGCGCCAGGTCGGTCCGGTCTAACCCTGCGAACCCTGCGCAGTGCAGTGGCGACCTGATGGAGTTGTGTCCTGCAAGGGAAAGGTAAGCACTGGGCTAACCTGTGGGAGGAGCACGTCCCCTGGGTCTGGATACACACAGGATCCAAAGCATGAGAACTTGGAAGCAGAAACACACAAGCTTCCTGGCTCTTGGATGCACAGAAGAACCTCCGTCTCTGGAGTCCTGCCCACATTCTGGATCCTATGGCAGGTGATGAGTCCAGCCCAGAAAGATGACTGGCCCCAGGAGTCAGACGACTGGAAGGGACCCAACCTGGACCCTTTCTGCTTGCCCTCACTTGGCCCAGCCCGCAGCATCCTGAAGAGCAGTCGCCAATGTTAGAAAGAGGTACCCACGTGCTACTCTGTGTTGAGGAGAAAGTCCCCTTTGCTCCAGCGTCCCTGTAAGCAGCTCTCATGAGTTCTCTGCCTGCTCTTCACATTCCTTGCAACCCTCAGGAACCTGGGGAAAGATGAGCTAAACTAGCTTGGGGAAATGACGGAGGATTACCAATCGAAATGTTTCAACAAACCGAGGCCAAGGACTTTGGGAAGCAGCCGCCTTGGGCAACCACAGATGGGGAAAGATTCACGTTTGTGCCCATTCCAGAGAAAGACAGCCCCTCTGAATGTGGGCACTATCGAACAGCGTCCTTACGATCACATGCATGGACCATTTGGTTGACGATAATTTAAAAG
>NW_022103968.1:27672178-27685564 GCF_000313985.2 Echinops telfairi | reverse complement strand
GATTTTTAAAAGAATGCCTGATACCTGATCCTATCGACACCATCAGATGGATCTTGACAGAAAACCAGAAATACGTTTATTTGTGTTTCATTGGCTGAGAAAAGGCATGCGACTGTGTGGCTCTAAACAAGCTATGGCTATAGCACCAGGAATGGGAATTCCAGAACACCTCATTGTGTTCATGTGGAACCTGTACATAGTTGTTTGCTAGAACAAGGGAATACAGTATGATTTAAAATCAGGAAAGGTATTGTCAGGGTTGTATCCTTTCACTACACGTACTTAACTGTATGCTGAACAGCTAATCCAAGAAGCTAGACTGTATGAAGGAAAACAGCTTCAGGCTTGGAGGAAGGCTCTTTCCTCTTTGATACCCAGGGGGGAAATCTTGCAAGAAGAAGAAGATCAAAGACTCCCGCCTTCAATAGGAATTGCAATTAAATGTAAAGAAAACCAAAATCCTCATACAGGACCAATAGGTAAGTAGATACATGGAGAAAAGGTCGAACGTGTCAAGGATTTCATTTTACTTGAGCCCGTAATCAATGTCCATGGGAGCAGCAATTAAGAAATCGAGTGCCGTTTTCAGTTGAGCAAATCGCTGCACAAGGCCTCTTTCAAGAGTTAAAGGACAAAGATGCCACTTTGAGACTCAGATGCTCCCACGTTCATCGTCGGATCACAAGTCACTCTAACAAAAGGATCCTGAAGCCAATCACTCAAATAGGATAGAAGTTTATTCTTCCCTTTCATCCAGGGCAGGGACATCGAGGAAGACATTTGGAAACTCAAGCTAATGATGTCTCCCAAAGTTGTCCCGATCCTTGCCAGCAGGGATAAGAGACTATGATAAGGATACAATCACAAGGCAAGAAGGTAAGAAGGAGCCACATCCATTTCACTCGGACCCCCCTGGGGAGAAGTAGCACAAAGAAAGCTGAGGAATGCAGTCCTTGGTTGGACAATCAGATGCTCAGGAGAAAGAATGGGTTTGAAGGGACAGTCCATTATAGATCATTCCATTGATCTATACAGTTAGCTGCTTCAGGGTGATCAGTGAATCTCGTGGCTATTAGCCCATTGCTTTACTTAATTAAACCTCAGACTGAGTTCTTGCTTAGAGGTGATGCTGTGTGGGAAACGAATTATAATGCATGGAGCAAGTCGATAGGTATTAGCAGATGCCTGATGCTCAGAAGAAACATATCCTCATCTACTAATAGAGAGCTCACTACTTGCCCCATTTCCATTAGTATAGTTCCCCTGCTCCCTTATCGTCAGTCTCATCTTGGTTTTAAAGCAATTCTTGGCCTTTTTTTTTTTAATTTTAAAGAGCACAACCTTTTTTAAAAGAGCACAGTACCTATGGGTGATATTCATTATTCTGTTACTTAACTATATAAGGTGATCTTAGGGGTTAGTTTTGGTTCAAGGTATAAGGAGTATTTCAAGGCAATAGCCTTGGGGAGCTCTATTATCTTAACTGGTCCAGAAAGTATGGTCTTTTTATGTATTTATTTAGGATTTGAGGTTCTGCCCCCCAACTTGTTTCTCCCATTCCACCAGGGTCCATCTCTTATGGTCCAGATTTGAATGGGTGCTAGAGGTAGCTGGGACCATTCTACATCTTTTCGTCCCGTGGTAGGTGAGCCCACGGTCCATGGACCGTACGATCTGTCCTGTGCACCAGTTTCTGCTTTGTGTCTTTGGTTTCTTTCTTCTGTTTTGCGCTGGGTGAGTGGAAACCAAGCTTGCCCGGTCTTACACCCGACTCCTACAGGTTCTTGACTCTTTCTTGGGCTAAAGCATGTGCCACCTCTCCCTTTGGGCTACAGGAACTGTAATTTACACTGCTCCAAGTGCTCCCACTGGGAAGGTTTCTCTTCTCTGCTGCTCTTCAAAGACAACCTACAACAGAACTATGACCCATTTCTGGCAGGTCGTGTCATATTATGGGCAAACAAGACGGGAACTGTTTCTTCTTCGGGCGTCTGGTGTCGGGTATTCCACCATGAGGCTATACGTGTGGTTGGAGGGACAGTGAGATCATGGGATGAGTTGCGGCTCTGGGACTAGGATGAGGTCAGTCCTGTACCTAGTATAAGGAAGTGCTCACTCTCAGCAGCTGACCTTGCACTCCCACTGTCTTAAGAGTGGGTGTCTCCTCAGGAGAGAGGCACCTAGAATGTGAAATTTAAGGAGGCATCACTCTCAGGGCCATACAAGTGCATGGTCACGACTGGAGAGTGGGTGCCTCCTTAAATTGTGGACCTAACATGATACACTTCTCTCACTCTCATCTCAGCCCTGGTGAGTGGCCTGTGCAGGACACTTGCTGATGCCAGTGACCTACCTGATTCTGCTTCCATTTCATAGCACCTGTCGGGTCCAGCTCTGACTCGGTGGATCAACTAGCAGCCGTCTCCATTCACCCAGTGATTTCTTATGGACACCTAGTGATTCACAGCAAACTCAGACTACCACCGCCCCTTCTTTAGGTAGCTATTTTCCTAACAGACAGACAAACTCCAAAACCCTTGGTTTGTTACTGCCCCTCCACTAAGGTTCTTCTAAAGTGGCATGACACCTGTTCCATCTTTATGAATCAATTGTTAACGTCATACATTCGCTTCTCGTCGCTTTCTAGACATTCACACACAGACATGTGAATCCACAGGTATATCCTTGACACAGAATACCAAGAGATCACACACCACATACTATCATGTGACATGTGACTTGCATTGTTCTTCTCATGACCTATCTTAGGCATCTCTCTGTCTCTCTGTCTTTGTCTAACAGACAGAAATGTATTTTCCCACCCTTTAGGAGACCAGAAGGCCGAATTCAGGCTGCAGTTCCGGGAGAAGACTTCTCTCTCTGTTGGCTCTGGGGACGGTCCTTGGGTCCTGTGATCTTTGTGTGACTTAACATCTATGGTCTCCCAACTGTGTTTTCTTGCTTACTTGTTTATATTGCTCTTTTTATATCTTGAAAGAGATTGATTTAAGACACACCTTGTACTAATTCTGACTCAGTAGCATAACAAAGAATTCACTCCCAAATTGGGTTAGGATTTACACTGCACATTTTGGGGAACACAATTCAATTGATAACGTACAACATACATTCTCTTTTTTGTCTAGCTTCTTTTACTCAGAGTGTATATTTTAATATTTAGTTATGTCATTGTGTGTCAGTGCTTCATTTTCCCCCCCTGTTATTTCTGCTGTATTCCACTGTGTGAAAATACCACCATTTGTTTAATCCAGTCACCTCTTGGTGGGCATCTGAGCTGCTTCCAATTTTTGACGGTTACAAATAAAACTGCTATAAAAGTTCATACCCAAGTCTTTAAATAAAGGTAGGATTTAACCGTTCTTGAGTAAATACGTAGTAGTAGTGTAATGGTATGTACAAGTATCTTCTTAACTTTTATTCATTTATTTTCCAAACATTATATTGTTAATTAGGTGGGGGCTTACATATCACATGATCATTTTTAAAAATTATTTTTATTGAGGGCTCATACAATTCTTATCACAGTCCATACTTACATCCATTGAGTCAAGCACACATGTACATTTGTTGCCCTCATCAATCTCAAAACATTTGCCCTCCACTCACATGATCATTTTTGCATTCAACAACTTAGTAAACCTCCTAATGGCTTGCCCTGTTTCTGGCTCTTTTTTTCCCCCACCATCTCCCCTTCATTCAACTTAACCCCTGTCTACCCTCTACCTACTGTTTCCTCTTCCCTCCATCCCCCCCTCACCCCTGGTAACTATTAAAATTGGTTTCTTTGGGTAGAGAAATCTTACTTAATCTTTTTTATAACAGTGACTTCATACAATATTTGTCCTTTGTGTCTGACTAATTTCACTCAGCATACTGTCCTATGTCATGAGGCATTTTGGTTTTATCATGAGTCTTCAATAATGTGTAGTATTTTGTTGTGTGTATGTACCAACATCTACTTACGTATTCTTTCCCCGATGGACATTTAGGTTGTTTGGATGTGCCTGCTCTTGTGAACAGTGCTGTGAGGAACATGGAGGGGTTCCAGATTGAGGAGCAGATACATCCGTTCCCCGTATGTTCTTTATTTCCATAGGGATGTATACCAAGTAGTGTGATTTTGGGTTCTATGGCATTTCTCTTCCCAATTGTTTGAGAAAGCAAGAACAAACCACTTTCCACAGTGACTGGACTGTTTTACAGTCCCACCCAAAATTACGAGGGTCCCCGCATTTCCCTTCACCCTCTTCTGCATTTTCTATTTTCTACTTTGTTTGAAATTTGCTATCAATTCTGGGATGAGGCGGTTTTGATTTGGTGTTGCAGATGGCTAGTGAGCTCAGCATTTCTTCTTTTTTTTCTGTTTCGTTTTGTTTCTTGTTTCTTATTGTTTCTGTATGATGGCCAGTTGTGAAACACAGAAGTAGCAGATGCATAGAGACAATAACTGATGGAGCAGCTTACTGGGAGGGGGGAGGGGAGGCTGAGCTTCAAGCATTTCTTCTTATGTCACCTGGATGTCTTCTTTTGTAAGCTGTTCATGTTCTTGGCCCGTTTTAGAATCATTTTATTGGCATATAATTCAAATATCATACAGTTTAAGAGTTCAATCATAATAAGAAGAGTTGCACATTCATCATCACCATCAATTTCAGAATATTTTCTTCTCTCTTGTATTCATCATTATTTGCTCTCCATTTTCCCCAACCCCCTAATAATTACTAATCCAGTTACTGTCTCTATAGATTTACCTATCCTGGATTTCCTCTACAGAAAATCATACAAAACACAAACAAGAAACAAACAAAAACAACAATGATGACAAAACAACACAGAGAAAAACTTTAATTGAAAAGAAAGCAGAAAATATTAAAAAAACCGAAAAACAAACAAACATTAAAATGGGTCAAAAAGAAGTTCAAATAGTAAAGTGCTGCATACTAGCCTAACTACTCTGCCATCATCCACCTTATGACACTCTCTGTCTGATGGCCAGGCTGTTCACATCTCTGGACTGTGGTCAGAGGGATTCACTGGAGCCTTAATCCATGTGGGGACCCTGCAAGTGGATTTGGGGCTTCCACTGTCATCGAGAGCCTTCTGTAAACCAGGTGTTCACAGTTGAAGCTCTGAGACCATTCCCTACTTCAGATTTGGATTTCATTGTTTACAATCCTTGGATCACACAGGCTGGTGTGCTTCTTCCCTGTGGACTTATTGTCACCTCACTTAGATGGCTGCTTGCTGAGGACAAGTCTTTAAGAATGGTTCTTTCTGATAGCCAGGCACCATCTGGTTTCTTCACCACACTTTGCTACAGCCCTCATATCTTCCGTGATCTCTCTAGGAGGGTTAGTATCATGGAGGGCCGTGTCATAAGAATGCATTTTCTTAGATTAGGGGTACAAGTAAGTGTGAGTCCCAAATCCATCCATATGTCTATGGTTTATAGATGTCTCTGGTTCACTTTAAAGACATCACTATCGTTTTATGAGAAAGAACATTAAACAGCATGCCCAGGACCTTTGCCTATTTTTCATGGATTCATTCATCTTTTTCTTGTTGAAGTGTTGAAGCGTTCAATAGATTTTTCAGATTAGTCTCTTGTCTGATATGTCATTGCCAAAATCCTCTCCCCCCAACCCCCTGAGTCTGTGTCTTACCTTTTCATTCTTTTGGTGAAATCTTTTGATGCACGTGAATTTCTTATTCCAGGAGGTCCCAGTCATCTATCCTGTCTTCTGCTGTGTGCATCTTTCTCATTATATTTGATAGTGTGTCAATGCCATGCACGAGGGTGGCCAGGCTTGTCTCTTATTTTCCATTGACCATCTTTATGAGGCTAGGGTTGGCATGTAGGCCTTTAATCCGCCTTGCATTCATCATCATCATTATTTTTTTAATCAAGAAGGTCCTGGGAGCTTATTTTGATTTCGTTTTTCTTTCTATTGATTTCAAACTTATTTAATGTCTCAGATCACTTTGTTGAGTCTAACAATGACTGCCATTTATCCGAGTCCCCTGAACCACATTGAAGGTGACCCCTTGAGGTCATTTTTGCATATGGAGTGAGTAATGGTCTTGGACAGCCTCAGTAAAAGTGAACGTCCTTCTGTGACGCCTGTCTCTCTTTGACACCGAGAAGGCCCATCTCTACCAAAGAACGTGCATTTCCCCAAGTGCACAGCACTTTCGTTTCCCTCCGTGGCCTTGTACACACCCTTTCCTCTACGAGAACGCTTTCTTTTTTAGGGGGTCCGAACCTCACCCTCTATGCCGGGCTTCTGGACACTTCTCAGTGCTCAGCATGCTGATGCAGCTTTCCCTCACCACGCTCATCAAAGAGTTTGGTAAGTACTGAGTCACTCACCTCTCTCTCATTAGGCTACGAGCTCCTGGAGGTCACCCTCGAAGTCCTCATTAATGTTGTCCCTGTCCCTGTCTCAGGACTGAGTCAGTAGTGGCACGTCATCACTGGGTGTTAACTGAATGGAATTCCTGGGCTTCTTCTACTCTCCGCAGACATCAAGGGCTTCTTGGGACTCCAGCGATATAGGAGCACTTTCCTACCCATATCACACAGCTGGCAGGGTCCTAGGAAGCACGTCTTGGAGATCCAGGCTGTGATTCTCCAAGGCAATCGGGAAGTGAAGGGGAGGCTTTAAGCCAGCAGTTCTCAACCTGTGGGCCGCGACCCCTTTGGGGTCATCCGGTTCATAATGGTAGCAAAATGACAGTGATGAAGTAGCAACAAAAATAATGTTGTGGTTGCGGGGTCACCACAACGTGAGGAACTGTATTAAAGGGTCCCGGCATGAAGGTTAAGCACCTCTGCCATATGTCTTTTGATTTTCATCATTCACCTTGCCTCCAAATAGAAAAAGACTTAGATGGCCACATAGGAGCTTTGCAGACCCTGGTCACCAGCACCTAGTCACTAGGCTATCTTGTCTTTGCGGACTGTGTTATGCCGATTGACCTTGAACCTTTAGGCCCAATGACTCATTTCGTCGAGGTATCTGGTTTAGGTAGTTAGTTTATTGTGCCAACCTGGCGGATAAACACATGTGGGATTAATTGAAGGGCGGAGAGCTAAATGGTTTGGCGAGCCTCGCCTCTCTTGTCTCTTGCTCTTTGATCATCGGACCAGTGTGTGGCTTCCTTGCTTGTTCTGTGCCTCAATTTGCAAGCTACACTACCTGTGGGACACTTAACCCGTGGACTGTGTCGCTGTAATTTGAGGTTCCTTCAAGACCTGCTTCGCCACACCATTGGAATTTACATTTCTTGAGCTGGAGACTGTCGGAGCCTGTCATTTGGCTGACTGTTGGTGACCTGCCTTGCTGTTTGCTGCCTGTGCCCGGATAGCCTGCATTGTTCTGCAGAGGACTACCTGGCGGCCCTCAAGACTTGAAGGACTGCCAGTGTCTCACAACTGTCTCACAGAGGTGAGTTGCACTGAGCCATTTGTACTGCTTTATAATTTAATTAACTGCTTATTTCTTATGTTATCTATCTACCTGTATAAATACATATAAGATTACTAGTGTTCTGGTTTTGTTTCTCTAGAGAACCCTGTCTAACACCCTGGTCATAGCCAAAGAGTCCTCAGAAGGTAAGACTTTTGATGAGACTGGCTGGGACAGCATAAAACAATGAGGCGCCAGTCCCATGCTCTGACCTTGTCATTTCAGGAATACGAAGTGCGAGAATTACTGAACGCGTACTCCACATGGAGAACGAGGCCATATTTGGTCAAAACCAATAAGACGCCTCTAGCGTGGGTAGGCTAGCGGGAGGGTCTTCCCTCCCTGGGAGAGTTAGACAGGGACTGGGCAAGATGGGGATAGGTGGTGGGTGTGAGGTAACTGGGTTGAGTCCTTGAACGCTCTGTCACCCCTACCCCACAGTCATCGGAGGGTTCCAGGCTCGGCTGCACTGCCTTCTTTCTATGGATCACTGGGGAACCCACCTCTCTCAGAGGGGGGCAAGCTCCAGACAACCTTCGTTGGCTTTTCCGTGCCTCCGCTTTCTCAGCAGTGCGTGGGGATAAGAATAGTATAATAACACATATGTAATGATGAGAGTAATAAATAGTGCAAGGTTGTTGGTGACTCGTAAGTTTCCACGACTCAATAGCCACAGATGCAGAGGAGTCTGGTGAAAGAATTTCTCAAGATTTCCTCTTATCTTCACTCCTAGGGTGGAGCTAGAGGGGTTTCAAGTGTCCATGTTACACATGATCTCTTTCATCCTCTATTTCTCACACTTGGAGTTTCCTTGTCCGAGTTTCAGTAAACTGATCATCTTACACATTTTCAAATATTTTCTATGTGCCCGGCCTTGGGCTGAGTACCAAGAATCCAGTCTAAATTAGTACAATTAAACCTGTGACCATCTCTTAGCAGCTGCAGGACACCGGAGATTCCTGGAGGTTTTTATAGATGGAAGAGTCTATTGCGATGGTATGGTTGAAACCACGGGTTCTGGGTAAGGGTAAGGCTCTTGGAAGGTCTTTTAAAGAGATGGCTATTTATCAGAGTGACCCAAACTGGTTTGCATGACCAAGGATGGGGCATATCATACCTTCCCTGCAGAGGGGCAGTGAGCAGAGAAAACAACGGTAGCTTAATAGTAAAGCTCACGTCCATAGTTGTGAGTGAAGATATTCTGTTTGACAGGTGTTGATTTGCTATCGAGCTGTTTTCCGTCGTCAATTCTGTGTGTCCAGATGCAAGGTGAGAGAAGCCTGGACTGAGATTCTCCTTGGGAAGGCCACTCAGTGGTGAATAAGAATTGGTTTCAGCCTTCCAAGAATTTCGGTAAGGAGCCCTTTTGGATTACTTATCGGCTGTCTTGTAACAAATTGCTCCCAAACTTAACATCTTGCAAAATTAATATGTATTCTTTTGTAATTCCTGTGAGTCAGGCATGGGGGTGGGGGGTGGGGGGGTGGCTTCCCTAGGTGCCAACGGAGGCAACCAAGGTGTCAGTTGGGTCTTCGGGCTCATCTGAAGGTTTGACTGGAGGAATATCTACTTCCCAGTTGATTCTCAGAGTTGCTGGCAGGATTAGATCTCTTATGGACTATTGAACTGAGGACTCTTCCCCCGCTCATTGGCATCCGGTTGGTAGCCTTCCTTGGTTTCTTGCCTGCATGGGGCTCTCCATAGGGAAGCTCAAAACATGGCAGTCTTTTGTCATCTCTTCTTGGAAGTTTCCTTGCATCATTTTTGCCATAATCTAGTCATTCAAAGCCATTCTGTAAGTATTGCCCATGCTCAAGGAGAAGGCTTTGTACAAGCAAGGACCTGGGTGCCAACCCCCAGCTTGCCTACCACGGTGCTCATTTCAAGGCCAGGAGCAGGGCTGACTCTCCCTGTGTCCATTCCCTCCACCCTCCTGTGACCCTGATCGCACATCCAGCCACCCAACAGTCCCGAAAGCCTCTCTCGTCTCCTTACAATGACTTTGATTTCAGAAAGTGGGGGACCCAAAATTCATGGAACCTTAATTCATGGAACAGATAGGTGACTATGTTAGGACCATTGTCATTGGCCACAACTGCCAACTGGTCAATCCCCAGATCAACTGTCAGCCAGAAAAGGATCAGGGCCAGGCTGGGCCCTGTTGGCACTGTCTGTTCTGGAGGTATTCAGATGGGTGAGTCCACACCAGGTCACGAAAGGTCCCTAAGAAGAGGCTTTCCATCTGGAAAAGGGGGTGCAGGGTTGGTTTTCTTCAGGGACTAGGTTTCAGCCCCATCTGTCCTGTGCTAGAGAGCTGTGGTGTCACAAGGGGGTGAGGCATTGAACTGCTAACTGCAAGGTTGGTGGGGAGCCACTTCACGGTGAACGATGAGGTGGTCTGCTCCCATGAGAAGTGAGGGGCTGGGAAGCCCTGTGGCTTGGAATTGGCCAGCTGTCAGGGGATTTGGATTGTGCTGGTGCAGGGACGGACACCTTTGTGCTGGTTTGAGCCTCTATCACTGTATCCGTTGCAGAAGGGAGTGTCTGGGCGCTCACAGAGGGTGGGAACTTAGAGAATGCAGAAAGGGCAATGTTAACATCGGCCTCAAGGGATGGTCTCAGCAGACCATTTCTCCATCTGTGACCCTCCCTTCGTGTTGGCGTTTGGGCCAGATTCCCATTTCTCTGACTCCAGATCTTTTCTCTTGACTTCACATGCTAAAGCCTAGGGCCCAGGATACCCCCATAGCTGAGGCTCCACTCCCTAGGAGCTGGAGCAAGATTTCCAAAGACTCACTAGGGACTCTTACCATTTTTTATAACATTCCATGTATCAACTGTATCAAGCATATTTGTATATATGTTGCCAATCTCATTTCTAAAACATTTTCTACTTGAGCCCTTGGTATCAGCTCCTCTTCCTCCCCCCTCCCCCACCTTCCCACCCTCATGAATCTTTGATGAATTATTTATTGTTATTATTATTTCACGTCTTACACTGTCCGTCCTTTAGTGAAGTGTCTGCTCATTTTTAAATGGAATTGTCTTTTTCTTGTGAAAGTGTTTTAAGGTGTTTTTTTTTAATATAAAATGTAGAGGTTAGCTTCTTGTCTGACCTGCCATTGCCAAAAAATCTTCCCAGTCTTTTTTTTTGTGTGACTCTTTTGTTGTTATCATTTTAGGAGGGCCTAGGCATCTATTTTGTCTCCTACTGCTTGTGTAATTTTAGTTATGTTGAGGAGTGTATGTATGCCATATTTTCTAAATTCAACCCTGTTTTTTCATGGATTAGCTTATAGTTCTAGGTTTTACAGTTTGGTCTTTGGTCTAGCTTGCTTTGTATATGGTGTGGGGAAAGGGCACGGGGGCTGGGGGCTGGGGCGGGGGCTGTAGCCGACCTCCTCCAGTCTCAGCTGGGAGGAGAATCCATCTCTACACCAGCCCAAGGCCAGTAGCCTTGCAAAGCAAAGGTCAGGCATGCCTCCACCCTCCAACCTTCTTTGACCCTCTTCTAACACCAATCATTCCTCCCACGACACTCTAGACCAGCGGTTCTCAACTGTGGTCAAGACCCCTTTGGGGGGGGTCGAATGATCCTTTCACAGAGGTTGCCGATTCATAACAGTAGCCAAATGACAGTGGTGAAGTAGCAATGAAAATAATATTAAGGTTGGGGGGTCGCCACCACATGAGGAACTGTATGAAAGGGTCTCGGTCTTGGGAAGGTTGAGAACCACTGCTCTAGACAAAACTCACAATGACGGAGGTTTTTTAGGGAAGTTAACAGGTTACCACAAGTTAGGATGATTTCTAATAGGGGAGAGTCCAGTTCCAGACCTGAAGGAGGACAAAGGACCATAGTCAGGGGAGTTCCACTCATTGCTGTCTATCAGGACACCTGGTCTCTTCTTATAATGTGGGGTTTTAGTCCACAAGTTTCCCCCACTTTACCCAGGACCTTCTCACATGTTCCTTTTCAGAGCAGTGGTCACTGGGCACCATCTAGTTCTTCTGATCTCAGGGTTGTGGAGACTGACACTTGCACGGCCCATTGTTCCATTAGGCTAGTTGTTTCTGCATGTCTTCGTTTGTCATTATTTCTCTCCTCTGGATAGGAAGAGACGCATAGCTGCACCTTGGGTGCTCACAAGGTTTAAGATGGATCTCAGCCACTAGTCACCAAAGTAGTATAAACTATTGTCTTTAGAACTGGGATGCCAATTGACCTTGGTTTCCCTGGAGACTATGGTCCTGAGCCCCCAGGCTCGTGACTCATGTCCTTGAGGTGTTGGGTCATAGCTAAGAAATGTTTATCACTTTGCATACTGTTCATGTTCATGGGTACATTTCAGATAAGTTCCATATTGCAAGATTGTGTATATAACAGTATTTGCCTCTATTGCTTTAAACACTTGCAAACTTCCCTCCTTTTTTGGGGGTGTGTGGGAGTTTATTTTAAAATAAAATTTGTATTGTGAATTCAATGGTGGTGAAGGGCGGGGGATTTTTTAATGACCTGATTGATTTCTTCTTTTGTTATGAATATGTTCAAATTTTCTACTTCAGTCTGTGTTTGTTTAAGGAGGTAATATATTTCTAGAAAACCTAGAAGAAGCTGTTAGGTAGCTTGAGGCAGAAACCAGGAGTTTCCCTCTACCTGCCAAGGCCTCCCTCCCACCTTTACAGGAAGGTGGAAGCCGATCAAGGCTAGAGGGCAAGTGAAAATTCAGGCCCTTGAGCCCGGAAGCCAGTACCCCTGGGTGGGCCCCAATCTAGGCCCGGTGGGCTTAATTCAGTCAGTGGATCAACCAGCACCCTCAGCCACACCTCCCAGCGGAAAGCCCCAAAAGGTTAGAACTCCGAGACCACCGAGCTCTTCCCCAGCTGCTTCCCAACCGCAGTCTCTCTTTCTCTCTCTGGCTTGTGTTCAGTTTACTGTAACACCTGAAACTGCTTCTATCCTTCATAAAAAATCCACTTGGATCACAAACCAGGTTTCGGCGTGAATTCTTTCTCGTGTGAAGCCAAGGACAGAGGCATTTCTCACCCGAGAACCTAACAAAGCTTTTATGTTTTCACACTGGTTGGCAGACTGGTCGTCCTAGCACCCTGCTGTCCTTTGTAGTTAAGTTGCTTCTGTGGTGATGCCACACATTAATTCCGCATCCATAGCTTCTCTTTCTCCACCTTTGTTACGTTTGCCAGTGGTTTGTTGATTTTATTAATCTGGCAAAGGAGAGATCCGGAGCCAGCCCTCCTCAGCCCCAGAAGGTCCCCCTTCAAAACCAACCAACCAACAAAGCCCTCCAAATTTGCTGCCCAACCAGTTGATTCAAACTCACAGTGACTTTATAGAACAGAGCAGAACTGACTCTGTGTGCTTTTGAGATTGTAATGTTTTATAGGAATAGAAAGCCTCTCATGGAGCGGCTGGTGGAGTTGAACTGCTGACCTGGGGGGTAGCAGCCCAACGTGTAACCTACCAGGGCTCCTGAAGACCCCCCTCTCACTCATTGCCATTGAGTTGATCCGACTCCAACAGACCTTCTAGAACAGAGTGGAACTGCTCCTGTGGGTTTCCAAGAGAATAACTCTTACAGGAGTAGAAAGCCTCCTTTTCCTCCTTATTCACTACCATCCACACAGTGTCCACACAAGGCCACAAGAGGGCGCTCTAGCCCCTCTACTGCTCTAGGCACCGGAATTCCTGATAACAAAGTTGGCAAATTCAAATAACAGTTTATTGTCAATTTTTTCCAGTTTAAATATATGAGAGGGTACCCCCCCACCTCCCCCCAAAATGGAATTGTGCTGGGTGTAGCAGAGCTTTGTAGTACATATTTTTCCTAGCTAGGTGAGCACTGAGCAACTCACTCAGAGTTAGTGCACCAGTGGC
>NW_022103968.1:27665671-27671924 GCF_000313985.2 Echinops telfairi | reverse complement strand
ATTGTTGACAAACCTCATTCTAGACTCCTGTCAACTTCCCAAATGGAAAATGTCGACTTGTAGTGCATGTGGAGTTTGTTCCACCAGGTCAGACTGTTAGTCAAGCTTTCTATTTAGAGGTTCTGAAAAGATTGCATAACAGTGTGCGACAAAAGAGGCCTGATTTGTGGCAGATAGGGGACTCGTTTTGCCACCACAACAATGCACTTGCTCACACAGCCATCTCAGTGCACCAGTTTTGGGCAAAAAGCAGTATGCCTCTCTTGCCCCCCACACTTGAATCACCTGACCTCGCTCTGGGGTTTCATTTTGTTTCTGAGAATGAAGAGGGACATTAAAGGACAGTGATTTGATGACATAGAAGAGGAAGAACAAAACAAGGGAGGTGCTGTCAGTCAGCAAACAGATGAGTTTGAAAAATGTTTCCAAGAATGGAATCACAGATATGACAAAAGTATTAAGTGTAAGGAGAGTATTTTGATGGCGATAAGGTTGTTTTGTAAAAATAAAAAAAATAATAAAAATAATACATAGCTTTTGGGGGGAAATCTGGTTTTTTTGAAGGGAGGGGTACCTCCTCGTAGAGTACACTGGACCATTATTTGTAATCTCAAAAGATTTCAAACCACTTCAATGCCCACCAATAGAAGATTGGCAAATGAATTATGATGCAGCAATCAGTGTAATAGAGTGCACCCATCGAAAGAGTGAGGCGGTTCGAAATGTGGAACAAACTCTAAGATGTATTGTTAGATGTGTGTGCGGGCGAGGGAGACAAAGTGCTTAAAAAGGTGTGTATTAGGTGTGTGTGTATGTGTGTGTGTTTGAGACAGAAGCAGGTAAATCTTCAACTACCACCTGCAGAGGTTAGGCTGGAGAGCAAACAGAGGTGAAGGGAAGCAGTTAAGGTGAAATGCAAAGGGCTTGGTACATGGCCAAATACATTATAATTGCTTCTTCAGTTCTAGACCATATACAGAAAAGAATTTCCCAAGACGCTTTGGCTTGAGTTCAGAGCTGCTGGTGTCCTGTGATACCACACGGGGGAGCTCACCCCTTGTTATTGTTGATTGCCTTTACTCCTTTCCAGGGAGCGGAAACAGTGCCCTGCTTTGCTCCTTGCAGGCGCTGATCACGTACACCTTACAAGGGCTGTTTTTAAGCAACCCCAGCTACCTGGAGGCCCTGCTAAGGCTTGTGCACGCCAGAGCTGAAGTGGATCCTGACGGCTTTGACCCAGCGTCCTCTTAAAACCCCAAATTTATTCCTCTGAAATCTAACTACCTCAAAAATAGCTAACATTCCCCAAAATAGCCGTCACAAAACTCTTTTCATACATTCTGGCCATTCCAGGAGGGCCACCCACTGAGCCCATCCCTTACACCATGGCCTATGGAGGTGGGACGCTGACCACTGAGGCCCCTTGATCAGCTAGGGCCCCCACTGCCATGCGTCTATAGGACACGATAGCACTGCTCCTTGGGCTTCCGAGACTTGAAGTCCTCAAGGGAGCAGACAGCACACACACACACACACCCCAGCTTTCTCCTGCAGAACTGCTGGGGATCTCAAAGCACAAGCCTTGCTGCTTGCAGCTCACTGGGTAACCTCCATGGCCCTGGTCTCCTAGAACCGGAGAGTATAATCTCTCTCTGTCCCTCACGCCCCAGCCAGGCCTCCCTCTGCGCCATCTCTCCTGAGAGAAAATGAACGAGTTTTAACCCACAAATATCCTTCCCTCGTTGGGAATATGAGGCTCCCTGGGTGCATGGTGGGTTCCCATTGGGCTGCTAACACAAGGAGGGGAGTTGGAAGCTACCAGGCTTTCCTTAGGAGAAGGACGAGACTTTTCTGCTCCCGGGCCGAGTTCCAGTCTTGGAAACCCACAGGGCAGTTCTACTCTTTCCTCTGAGTCCCCAAGAGTCGGGCTCCACTGATGGCAACGAGTTTGGTTTGCCAGAGTCAGGAATGCTCTCTGGTTTTGAACCCCACAGTCTCTGTCCCAATGGCTCCTGGAAAGGATTCTGATGGTGACATGCTTTGGAATGAGACACACCTGTATCTTGGTCCTCACTCTGTTGTTCATCATCCATGGACGAAAGATGAAAAGAAGAATTTGTTTATGTTCCTTATTTTATAAGATGGTCTAAAGGACCAGGTGCTTGCCTGTGCATGGGAAGGGGAGGGAGGTGGGATGGGGATTCAATATAAGCCACCTGTGGTAGTTACATAATCTAGTGTCAATTTGGTACTTGAGAGCATTAAGAGTGAAGGGGTGGAGTCTAGTCTGTCAATCAGGATATAACCAATGAGGCCTCTGTGTGGGCATGGTCTTCCCCTGAGGATTCTGGGGATTCCTCCTTGGCAGGTGGGAGAGACTCTCTCTTGGCTTACTCCCTGGGAGACATATCAGCTAACAAGACACATGGCACTACGTTGATAGACTCATGCCCTAGGAACTGGAGGAGCCATGTGGAAACCCTGGCCAGAGATCCTTCTACTGCCACTGGATCCACAAGGCTTTTCACCCATTGGCCTGTGATCTTCAAGACTTTGCACCCATTGGCCTGTGTCATAGCATGCATTTTGTGTCTGAAGAGGAATATATATGTTGGTATTGGACATCTGGGCTAATATTGGACTTATGGACTTGATCTGGACTGGGCTGGGCTGTTTTCTCAATATTCAACTGCTCTTGTATGTAAATCTTTTTCTTATACACGAGTGTCTCTATGGATTTGTTTCTCTAGTGTACCCAGACTAACACACCACCTTATTCCTTCTTCCCTTCACCCAAGGAAGATATTTAAACACACACCGAGACCAGCATAGAGGTAACTCCCCAAAAGGAGAGAGGGCCTATTTTCTAACAGATGGTTTCTGGCCAAAGAGATAAATTTAGATGTTGAGCTGAAGTCATTACACCTTTAAAACTCTTTCCCAAGAGGTGTCTAGTTGAAGTTGAGAAGTGCCAGGCTGCGGGATCTGACTGGGTCAGAAAAGGGACCAGGGAAGGGTTTCCTGGTGGAGTAAGCACCAACATTGGCAGACTTCATGAGCCAGTTCTTGGGTTGCTGGCTTGCTACTTTAGAAGGCAGTAGTAAGTTTCCTGGGGTCAGATGTGGTCAAGAATGACCCTCCTTTGGCATTGGTTCTATCAGGATCTATTACAGTCATCTGACAGCGTAGCTACCTTTGGAAGGCGATAGAGGCTGGACACACCTTCTACAAACCATTCTTTGCTCCTCGGGAAGCAAGAGTTGGACCTAGCCTCGGGTAACTTCTCATCTGCTTTCGAGCTCTCTGAATTTGTCTTCTTGATGTGTCACATAGGTAGAACAATGCGATATTTGGTGTCTGGCTTATTTCATTTAATGTCATGTTTTCAAGATACATTCGTGCAGTAGCATCTATTAGTCTTCTGTTCCTTTTTATAGTTGAATAATATTCCATTGTACACAGGCACTACATGTTGTGCCACCAAAGTATGCATCTATTAACAGATACTTAGATTGTTTCCATCTTTTGACTTTTCTGTTCAGTATTGCGATGGATATAGCTATACATGAGTCCCTGCTTTCAATCTTCCACATACATACCTAGAAATGGAATTCCTGAATTGCATGGTAATTCCAAGGTTAACTTTTTGAGGACTTGCTAAGCTCTTTCCCACCGCAACAACATCATTTCTGTGAGTCCTCTTTTAATGCTGCTTTATGTACAATTAAAAAAAAATATGACAATACTTTCAGGGATCATTCAGATAGCTCGTTACTAGAGAAACCTCTCTGATCATGTAGAAAACAATTTTTTTCTTTAATTTCTATTAATGATAGGAGTTTTCATACATTGTTTAATAAATTTTACGCTGCCCCCCCCAAGATATTAAAAATATATCTTTTCCTAAAGGATTTCACAGTGCTTTTCACATTGTATCTTCAACTCACTTGAGTTTCTTTTGTCTGTGGTGTGGAATGATTCCAGAAAGGGGACTGGGTGAGAAGTGGCGCGGCATCCGGATGGGGTGGGGAGTGCCCTCCGGTCTGCTTCACGGTGACCCGCTCGACACCTGCACCTCGCCTGGTCCTGTGCCGTCAAATGATTGTTGCTGTGGCCCTTCACTCGTCTCGGACGCATGGGAAAGTTGGACACCGAGTAAGGAAGACAGAAGAGGAATCGATGCATTTGAATGATAGCAATTAGAGTGCTGCGGAGAATATTGAAAATACCATGCACTTCGAGAAGAGCAAGCAGATCTGTCTTGCAAGAGGTACAGCGAGAATGCTCCTTAGAAGTAAGGGTGGCGAGACTTTGTCTCCTGTACTCTGGAAATGTCCTCAGGAGACACCAGGTGTTGCTTCATAAAGGAGAGGGACAGTAGAGGAACGCCTTCGATAGATCAGACAAATGGAGAGTGGCTGAAACCCCCCCACCCAACTTTACCAAGCATCATGTTCTTATCCAGGATCCATCCTTATTGGCCTCTTATGGCCACACGTGTAAAGCACAGAAGATGAGGTCTCCCCATCTGTGCTGCTCAGGAGCATGCTAGCTGGACTTCTTCCAGGACCATTTGTTGGCTCTTCTGACAGTCCATGATATAGTCACTATTCTTCCCAACATCATCATTCAAACGCATCTCGGTTTCTTCAGCCTTCCTAATTGTCTCCTTCCTTACTCTTTGCCGGCTGGTGCATGCATCGCAGGTGACTTAAAACATCATGGCTTGGGTCAGCCACACCTTAGTCTTCAAAGTGACCTCTTGGCTCTGTAACCCTTTAAAGAGGTCTGGTGCCTCGGATGTGCCCAGTGCAATACAACATTTGGCTCCTCGACCGCTGCTTCTATGGATGTCGATTGTGTGTCCAACTGAAATGAAACCCTTTACAACTTCAATCTTTTCTCTGTTTATCATGATGCAGCGTATGGGTCCACTTGTCAGGGCTTCGGCTCTCTTTATGTTGAGATGTAATCCGTGCTGCCGGCTGTAGCCTTTGATCGTCAGCAGTCAGTGCTTAGGTCCTCAGATTCAGCCAGCCAGCTTGTGTCACCTGCATATTTCAGGTGGTTAATGAGTCTTCCTCCAATCCTAAACCACCAGTCCTTGGTCGGTTCCTTGTCCACTGGTGGCTTGGGCATTGCTATTATGGTACAAGTGATGCCACCAGTGTTTCAAATATCAACAGGCTTCCAGGCTAGGAAGGAGGACCTGGAACTGGTGGGGAGATTGGCCATTGAAAGCCTGGTGAATAACAACAGAACAGTGTCTGATACAGTGCAGAGGATGGGTTCCTTGGGGTGCAAGACATAATGGGGAAAAGTTGCCTCCTTAAAGTAGAGTAGACCTTGATGAGGTGGATGGAGCAAAGCATTTACTGATGTGGCATGACTCACAAGGAGAAGAAACTGCTGCAAACGTCCATTAATAATAGCAATGTGGAATGTATGAAGTATGAATGTAAAAAAGCTGGAAGTTGTCAAGAATTGAAATGGAATGGATAGGGGGGAAATATCTTAAGTATTAGGGAGTAGGAAAGGACCATCATTGTCCATTTTGAATTGAATAATCACAAGGTCTACTAGGCCAAGGAGGACGACTAGGAGCGAAGTGGTGTTTTGTTCACCATCCAAAATAACATTTCAAGACCTATCCTAATATACAATGCTGTCAGTGATACAACAGTAATATCCATAATCCTATAAGGAGGCCCAGTTAATACAACTATTATTCAATTTTTTATATTCAAATTTATGTTCCACATTCTAATGACAAAGATGAAAAAAATGAAGATTTTAAGCAACTTTTGCAGTCTGATAGTGAGCAAACATCCCATCAAGATGCATTAATAATTACTGGTGATTGGATTGCAAAAGTTTAAAACAAAGGCTAGGTATTATTATTATTATTGCTGATATCAGATGGGTGGATCTTGCCTGAAATCCGAGAATCCCAGAAAAGCATTTACCTGTGTCTCATTGACTGTGTCGAATCACTTAACTATGTGGATCATAGCAAATTCCGCAACACTGCAAAGAGTGGTAATTCCAGAACACTTATTTGTGGTCATGCAGAACCTGTCCATAGAGCCAGCGGCAGTCATGAACAGAACAAAGAATCTACAATCAGGAAAGGTGTGCATCAGACTTGTAACCTTTCCCCATACTGGTTCAATTATGTACCTTGAGCAAATCACTCAGGCAACTGGACTACATGACTGAAAACAATGGCTTTAGATTGGAGGAAGCAGCAGCC
>NW_022103968.1:27659277-27664863 GCF_000313985.2 Echinops telfairi | reverse complement strand
GCACTCCCCCCATCATTCACTATGGTAAGATTTTTTGTTCTGATGATGCCTTACATCTGATCCCTTCGACACCTCGTGGTTGCATAGTCCAAGCCATGATGTTTTAAGTCACCTCCGGTGCATGCATCAGCAGGAAGGAATAAGGCAGCAAGGCTGGAGAAACCGGGATGCATTTGAATGATGATGTTGAGGAATCGTGACTCTCCCACAGACTGTCGGAAGAGCCAACATCTGTCCTGGAAGATGTCCAGCTAGCATGCTCCCAAGCAGCACAGATGGGGAGACCTCATCTCCTGTGCTTTAGACGTGCGACCGTAGCGGCCATTAAGAAAGGATCCTGAATAAGACCATGATGCTTGGTGAAGTGGGGGGTCACCAGAAAGAAAGGAAGCCCCTCAATGAGACGAACTGACACATTTGCTGTCGCAAGGGCCTCCAGCGTAGCACCAGGCAGTGCTGAGTTTTAAATAGGGTCACTGTGAGTCAGAACACACTCCGTGGAAACCAGTGAGAGCGTCCGCGTTGAGTTCGCCCCTATATGGAGTGTCGACTGATTCAGGACACGCATCGTGCATATCTATCTATGGGTCTGCTGCTGCCGCACTAAGTCATTGAGTTCTTAATGCAGTACCATATTATATGGGTTGCTTTTGTTTGTAGAATCTTTGTTATCTTCCTTTTTCCTTAAATGAATAATTTAGAGGTTCCTAGCTCTTGTCAGTGTATTCAAAGAGTCAGGCCCTGGTTTAGATATTCTTCTTTTTTTAAGATTACTGTATATACTCATGCAATAA
Source organism: Echinops telfairi (assembly GCF_000313985.2). Taxonomy (NCBI): domain Eukaryota; kingdom Metazoa; phylum Chordata; class Mammalia; order Afrosoricida; family Tenrecidae; genus Echinops; species Echinops telfairi. The sequence continues at coordinate 27,664,069 of NW_022103968.1, read as the reverse complement.
GCTGAGTTTTTCAGCACATTTAAAAAGATCATGTTATTGGGGGCTCGTACAACTCTTATCACAATCCATCCATACATCCATTGTGTCAAGCGCATTTGTACATCTGTTGCCCTCATCATTCTGAAAACATTTTCTTTCTGCTTGAGCCCTTGGAATCAGCTCCTCATTTTTCCCCTCCCTCCCTGCCCTCCTTCCCTCATGTCAACACATTTTAAATGCAGTTTTTGTGGTAAAATAGGTGCCTCGGCTGATACTCAGGTTGGGTTATACTCGAGTATATACAGTATTTTATTGGGAGCTCTTAAAACAATCCATACATCAATTCAGTTATTCTTTTATAATTTTGTTTTAAATGTTTTTATAAATCTAAATATGCAATGGCAGCTTCAAAGAGTATGTAGAACAATTCATTAACTTTTTTTTTTTAATCTACTTAAGATTTATTTTTATTTTTTTTTAACATTTTATTAGGGGCTCATACAACTGTTATCCCAATCCATACACACGTCAATTGTGTAAAGCGCATTTGTACATCGTTTCTCAAAACATTTTCTCTCCATTTAAACCCCCGGCATTAGGTCCTCATTTTTCCCCTCCCTCCCCGCTCCCCCCTCCCGTAGGAGCCCTTGATAGTTTATAAATAGGTATTTTGAAATTCATTAACTTTTAATCCCATTTTCCACCAGCTTTTTGGAGCTCTGTGGTTGTGTATTGTTAATAATACTTTTAAAACCTTCTATGTTTCTGTTTAAATTTTGTCTGCCTAAGCTACCTGTTCGGGTACGGGTCTGCTAACAATCTCTCTCATAATTGATGTTTCATCACACCCACCTCCATGTTTTGTCCCTTGTTTGTCATATATATATATATGTCAAAAATATATTTGTCATATATTTCAAATCTATATTGGTAGGCAGATGTGTGTACAACTCCTTTATTCTGTTACAAGGATGTAATGCTCCTCTTTGATCCTTTTCCATGTTTTTCACCTTAAAATCTTTTTTTCCTGCCATGCGAGTTGCTACAGTGTCTTTATTTTGGTTAATGTCACGGTTTGTTTCTTTTGCATCTCTGTTTGCCCTCTTTCTGTAGCCATTCTTAAAATGATACCGTAGCATCATTCAGTATATAACTTACTTTATCCCAAAGGAACATTTTGACTGGTCGATTTAAACCATTAATATTCCTTTCAGTCGCCATCCTGTTTAGACATAAAAATCCTTAGTCACCTGACGTGCGTTTTCTATTTACCACAGCTTGTTTTCTTCTTCTACAACACCCAAGTGAATAACAACAAGTTATTCTATTTCTTTGCATCTGAGTGTCACCCCTTTAACTTACAGTAACTCAAGTAACCGTTGTGGGCGGCTGCCCGATTGGTCCCCGCACGCGGCCACCCCAGCACAACCCGATGAGATCATGGTGATGCCTAGGGTGTTGTTCGTCGGGTGGTTTTCACAAGCTGAGCGTCAGACTTTCCTTCCTACCCCGTCTTGGTCTGGGAGCTCTGCTGAAAGCCGTGCAGGACCGACAACGCTCGGACAGCTGGGTAGTGGCCGCGCTGCAGGTGCACTGGCTGCAGAGTGACCCCGGGTTTCTTGCGCTTCTCACTCACTGCCGCTGAGTCCAGTCTGGCTCACAGCAACCCCGAAGAACGGGCAGAACTGCCCTTGGGAATTTCCAAGACTGAAACTCTTTAAGGGAGTAGAAAGCCTCGTCTTCCTACAGAGGAGAAACGGGTGGTTTTGAACTGCTGGCCACGATGCCTCCAGGACTCCAGATCTCTTGCATAAAAGGTGGGGATGCTACCACTGAACCGCCATGGCTATCATTATAAAGCATCAAGACAACATACTCTCTACCGCTGAGTGGATTCCGACTCACAGCGACCCTCTCCACTTTAGCGTCGAAGGGGTTCCGAGGCTGTCCATCTTGACAGGAGAGGAGAGTCTCAACTGTGTCCCACAGAGCGGCCGAGGAGCTGGAACTGCTTTGGTTCGCAGCCCAACACTGGCCGGGCAGCACCACCAGGGCGATGCCTTCGTTAGAACTTAGTTTTATCTTCCCCTCGCCGTTTTTTTTGCTTATCAATAGCAATGTTTTTCTCTCCAAAAAAAAACACGTGGCCCTCTGCCACGGGACTCCCCACTGTAAAATATACAGTCCTATCACGTTGGTGCCATCTAGAATTTGGATGCTCAAGGAGGGGGTGGGGGCGGTAAAGCTTTGTGGGTTTTGTAGAATCCTCAGAAATTTCCTTGCCTCCTTGTACTTGCTCTAAACGTGTTTTTAAAAGGGTCTTCAGATAGCAAGATTTCGGAGGCCTTGAAAGCTTGATCTCTTTATTTCACTGTTCTTGTAAACTCATAGTTAAGCTGTTGAAAAGAAATGGCATGATGGGGGAGGCGTCTGACCTCCGTTCGTCCGTAACTTCAGCGCGAGAAGCATCAGCACTGACAGTTGGGGGCTGAGGCCTGTAAGGCCAAGGTCAGACACCCCTCCTCTCTCCACAACGTTTCGCTCACTCTGACCATCTGTCCCACCCTGGCACGCTCGCTCTCGGCTGGGTTTAATGATTCCTTGCGGTGGTCGCATACAACGCACAGACCCGACTCACACTTTATTTTCCTTAAGGAAGTAACAAGCTACCGTGAAGGATCCGGTGACTCAGAATACAGTTTTTATTTTATTTTCTAAAATTTTCATCAAGCTAGCCTCTTCTCAGTCATGTCCACAGGGAAGCCTCTGTCAGACCCTTGTCTTGGCTTCCCTGCTTAAGGAAAAGTTTGTTACAAAGCTCCTTAGCCTCACCAGTCAGTGCTGGGAGGCCCTGGGGGTTCTTGTTTTGTGGGACAAGCAGCCCGACATGCAGCTCGTCTCCGTCTCCGTCTCCGTCTCCGTCTCCGTCTCCGTCTCCGTCTCCGTCTCCGGGTTCTGCGGTCTCCTGTCATCTCCAGCATCACAGCTGGAGGAGTCTTGGGTTTAGGAAGTTCCTAACTCAGGGAACCTGTGTCCAGAGCCCCGCTCCACTCTCCTCTCTTCTTCTCTGTGTTCGGTCATGGCGATGCCCTTCTGCTCTGGGACTGGCTCTCTTTTAAGTCTAGCAGGATGGCCAGACTGGCCAATCCCTGTGTGACAGTACACCTCATTGGCATGGTCTGACTCCCACAGAGGTGCTAAGGCGTCTTATTTACATTATTAGCAAGCCATCCAATCTGCTTGATGGGTCACAGTGTCATTTGCATACACACACACCCCCATTCATTTGGTGGGAGTTACAAGGACTACGGCTAGAGAGAATATATTAATTCACTACACTCCAGCATATATGAACATTTCATTCTAAGGTTGTTTTGGGGGAAGATATTATTCCATTATTTTCCTGCAGTATTGCAACTGGTATCAGTATAAGTGATATTTCTTCCTAATGGATTGTAGATGTGGGATCGGTGTTATTCTGTGGGTTTGTTTCAACTCTGCAATCTTTTAGGTGCACTTCTAGTTCACCTTGCAGTTCAATGTTACCATAATGGGTTCAAGTGTCTTTCTTATCTATTTTATTGGCACTTAGTCTAAGATCTGACTTTTCTCTCCTGGGACATTCTGGGCATTCTCTTGCTCACTCATTTTTCAGGTATTTCTTCCCTCCCAGCGTTATTTTTCCCTCCTCTTCCGGAACTCCCATTTTAAAGACATTTCTATCTTCCGTATCTATTAACTTTACCCTTATATTTCCCATCTCTTTATTCCTTCCTGATAGCCTCTTCATCAACCTTATCTTCCAGTTCATGAATCCATTCTTAGTCTGAATCTATTCTGCCTTTCAACTTACATAGTGAGGGCTCTGTTCCAGCTATTATATTTTTCATACTTGATAGCTTCTTTATACATTCTCCTTTCTATTTCAGATCTTTAATATTCTCTCTTATCTCTTAGAGGATTTTTATTATGATTATTTTAAATTCTTGTTCTCTCTGGTCCATTAATTCTACTTCATCTCATAGGTTGCTCATTTTGTGTGTTTGATATTGATCTTTCTTTTATAGGGATTGTGTTACTAAGATGTCTTCTTATTTTTCTTTATGAGCTTATGTTCCCCCATGGGTATCATGCCTTGGCTGGCGCTTTGTACCTCTGGGGCCCCACTGGTGGCACCACCTCCTCTCATCCTTCTGAACCCTATAATTTTAGGAAAGAGGGATGATTTCTCCAGAGGAGCCTGTTGTGTTTCAATCTGAGTTCTGCTGATCCTCAAGTCCTACCTCCCAGCGGCCACCTCCCCACTCAGGAAATCTCCCACGTGGAGTTGGTAGCCAAAGGCCAGATGTGGTGGACGTCTAGTCTGGGTCCCAGTGGTAGTTTTGTACTGCGTGACCTTGGGGAAGAGGGAATGACATTTTCTAGAATAGCCTTCTCTGCTCAACATTTGAAAAGGAAAGCAGCAACCTTGAGGCAGTGAAAACTAGTTTGCGCTGATAGATAAGATTAGGGATAGAGGGGCTGGTCTCTACGAATGCCTGAACTAAACAAAAATGAGATGGCCAGGCCGCAGTAAAGGCCTTAGCAAGAAAGCAGGCACACATGAGACACCGACGGGGCTGATCCAAAGCTGGAGATGCTCAGACCACCATCACCTGAACACAGGTGAAGGTCATCCTGGGCACACACGAGGCACCAGGACATCACGTCATACATGCGCCTGAACTGAGCCACTAAAAATGGCCAGTCCCCTCAACCACTCCCCCTCCAGTAGGGTAGGAGGGAATAAAAACCAGGGATCAGGGGCAGTCAC
>NW_022103968.1:27658205-27659177 GCF_000313985.2 Echinops telfairi | reverse complement strand
GGTTACACACTGGTTACACAAGGTCTGCAGTTCAAAATCAAGAGAGTGTACGAGCCTGAGAGGGCCCGCACGCTGCGTGTGCACACAGGGGAGATCCTGCACTCTGACCTGCCAGAGAGGGTGTCCTGCCCTCAATCTGCTATTTACCACCCCACCCCTTCATCCCCACTGGCTGGGGGGCGGGGGGGAAGAGGGCGTGGTTGATGATATTGGCCAATATTAGCTGAATGAATTCAGGTGCCCGTGTATGATGTAATGTCGATACAGTGCCTAATGTGGGTGTGCCCAGGTGACCTGGGTCTGAGCCTGCTCAGCTTGGTGTAGTCCCCATAGGTGTCTGTGTTAGTCTGGATAAACTTGGGAAACAAATCCACAGAAACTCACATATATAAGAGAGAGTTTTATGCAAAGGGTAAGTGTATATTAAGAAAGCATCCCAATCCAGTGCTGTTCAAGTTCTGTGTATTTGATCACAATCTGTGTTAGTCTGGATAAACTAGGGAAACAAATCCACAGAAACTCACATATATAAGAGAGAGTTTTATGCAAAGGGTAAGTGTATATTAAGAAAGCATCCCAATCCAGTGCTGTCCAAGCCCTAGCATGGACCATCTGTGACCGTAATACCCGAAACTTCCCTTCCCTCATAAAAGTTTCTTGGATTTATAGAAGTGCTTCTGCCGCATGAAGTCTTTGTGTTGAGTGATGGCTAGGGGAGGTGACCATTTTCTGTAGACTGCCTAGCGCGGGCTTGTCCCTGCGGTCCGGTGTTCCCAGGGACCTGAGTAGTGGTGTTTTCACCATCCACCAACTCCCCTTTGTTACCTGTTTCTGTGGCTCCTCCCACAATTGCACAGATTCTGTTAGATTTCTCTGGTGGAAAATACCTTGATTCTTGGCTTTGCACAAGAGAGAATTCACACCGAAGCCTGGTGTGTGATCCAAGTGGGTTTTATAAAGGACAGAAAAAAT
>NW_022103968.1:27656193-27658002 GCF_000313985.2 Echinops telfairi | reverse complement strand
CACCTGGCTGGGCTAGAATTTGGGCATGCCTTTATCCTTTATTGGCTTCCAACTTCCTGAGGCGGGGCTTCGCATGTAGAGGAACAACCCCTGGTACCTGTTCCCGAATAGTTCTAATTCCTGCCGTCACTTCTTCATGCCACGGTACCATATACTCTTAGTGGTTTTGCTTCCCTGATTGAGCCTTGGTGAGGCTCGAGGGTTAAAAAGACCCCTATCAAAGACCTTTCATAAAGCCCCCCTCAGTACGTCTGAAACAGGCAAGACAGAGACAAGTCGTCTGAATGAGAGAGCCCATCGGCGGGAGGTCCTCATGGTGGCCAAAGGATGCGTGGCCACCTTGCTAATTAGAGTCTACAAAACAAAGGAAATTCATCATACTGTCATGATTGGCAGCAGATGAATTCCTCACTGCTGGGGCCCCACTATGGAAGGAGATGAGGGGAAAGGATTGGGGTACATCCCAAACCGAACCAAACTCTCTGCCCTCGTGCTGAAACCAACTTCACGGTCACCCTATAGGACAGAGTAGAACTGTCCCCTTCAGTTTCTGAGGCTCTAAGTCTCCACAGGGGTAGGAAGCCTCATCTTCCACCCAAGGAGCAGCTGGTGGTTTCAAATTGCTCACCTTGCAGTTAGCAATTTGTAAACCCACCATGTCAGCAGTGCTTCTTTAGAAAAGCAGGCAGGATTGGTTTTGAGGCCCCATCTCTACCTTGGTCAGGGTAGAATTTAGGACGATGTGACCTTGATACTTCAGTTTCCTTTAAGGGCATGCCTTGAGAATGGGTCCGCCTTTCCCTGAGCAGCCTAAGGGAGTCAGTCAAAATCTACTTTGAAGCACACTTTGCCTGAGGGCAAAGCTTTCTATTGCCAGTTTGTGGTTAGAATGACCTCTGGAGGCTGGGTTTATATATCAGGACTCAAAATAGGCTTAAGGCTCCCCCGTTGTAAACCATTACCTTCCACAAACCAAGTGCTCGGAATGTAAGGTCTAATCCAGTGGCTAGGGTTCCTGAGGACTTGGTGAAACAGAGTTTCTGCACCAGCCCCAGCCTGCTACCTCTGGACCTTGACTCGGGAGAGGAGCCCATTTCCCTTCTATGTACGCCACGTAGTACTTTAGTCCGACTTCATGAAACAGAGCCGCCTACTGGTCTGGACGGTGGACTATCTCTGAACCACTCTAGGAGAAGAGAAAGAACGTCGATCTCATTCAACTCATTGAATTTAATTTTTTATTTCTCATAGAAGCTTAGTCTATAACAACAAATCCCCCATCTTTATCCTACTTCATTTTCAACTGGCTGGATCTTACCCTTTCGATTTTCCTGATCGCTCCATCAAGCTGATCCTTTTATAAACAGTCCTCTTCACACACCTTTCTACAGCACGCTCATCTTCGCCTAAACAGTGTTCTAGTCTCTCTTCCCCACGAGACGAGACGATAGAGGGAATCGACACCCTTATACCTGCTGTAGCCTTTGTCCAGAATGAAAACATTAGGTGTCTGGGATGGTGCACCTCGGTTCTTGCTTCTCAACGCTGAAAGAATTCACGAGGCAGAAGCATATTTGTAAATCCAAGTAAGTGTCATGAGGGAGAGCGAGTGTTCGGGGAATACAGCCTCAGAAAGCACACGCTATCTCTGGAAAGCGGGCGAGGCTGCCTAGTTCACGGCCATGTACCAAAATCACATGGCAAAGGGCCGTAAGAGGAGTCCACAGAATCAAAATTGTACCTGAACCGGAGAAGGAAGAAAAGCTCAGGATAAGAGAGTGTACGAGCCTGAGAGGGCCCGCACGCTGC
>NW_022103968.1:27645841-27655205 GCF_000313985.2 Echinops telfairi | reverse complement strand
GACTTGGAAGGTGGTGTCCCTTCTGTAGCACAAGGGTGGCTGTGAGGATCCTCAGAGGGAGAAGCCACACCCTCATTCCTCTTCTCCCCTCTCCTGCTGGGGAGCCCCCGCCCCCCAAGGCTCTGTAACTTCCAGCTACCTCTCCTTAGTGGGCTTCACCACTTCAGCCTAAACCGCAGTCCCTACTTTTAAGATCTATCATGTCTAATCCCGTAAATGGAAGCTATTCCATTACATCTTAAAGCACAGGTTAAGTAGCTGTAAGAAAATGTGACAGCTGGCCTGTCAGAGGTGGGCTGGGCTTGCCAAAACTTGGTGTGCTGAGTCTGGGGCCAGGCAGGTTGTTCAAGGTGAGCCAGTGAGAGGCAGGAAATGAGGGGTAGAGGGGAGGGTGGGGGCCAATAGACCAAGCTCCAGGTTTTACGTAGAGCCAAGTATGTAAACGCCTGTCTAACAAAGGCAGATGGACCACCAAGATATATGAGCTGCATTGGGGGGCAACACCCAAGGCTAGAGGTAGAATACGGGGATCTAGGGAAAAGAGGAAGAAGACGAGAGGACAGAATTTCAACTTGAGGACAGAGGTACCTGGATCCTGAGAGCAAAAGCCCTTGCTCCACTCGTGAGAAGTTGGGGGTTCTGGAAGGAGGTTTTAGCCCCTTGAGCATCTCACAAGATGCTCTACACCGGTGTTGCCCCAAGGGGGCGTTCCATCCCCTGGGAGGCTGCAAAAGCAGTTAACTGCACTGTATCTTGGATTATGGGCTCTCGTCCAAAAGTTTTTCATTGCTAGGGGGGCACTGAGTAATTTTTTCCCCCTGAAAAGTGGGTAGTAGGCCAAAGCATTTGGGGAACCGATATTCTACATGGAATACCAGAAATGGGCACAGCCAGAAGCAGAGGCTCTTTCCCACCTGCTCCTCCCAGCACTTCGTCCCACTTGTCTTTCATCAGAGAGAGAGAGAGAGAGAACCTTGCATTGATTTGGAGATTTTCTTTATTCACAAAGCCAAACACAGTGTTCATCGGACAGAAAGCCCTGACCCAAGTTAATTTACCTGCGCTTTTCCATCATCCAAAGTTGCCAGCCTTTTCTGTCCAAGCGGGCTTATCACATTTGAATCTCAAAAGGTCCGATGGGCAGAGACCATCTTGTGAACAGATTGCTATCTACTAATTGGAATGAAAGGGGGAAAGTAGGGTTTAATCAATCATGTTAGTAAGGTGGCCAGATGTCCCACTTTTTGGCATTTTAAGAAAGTCCCGATTTTTTGAAAGAATGCATGACAAGCTAGGGAATGGTCTATTTGGTCCATATAGACCAAATTTTTAATCGATAATCCCCCCCCCTCCGTCAATGGTGTTCTGCTTTAAATCTGGTCAACTTAATGTTATTAGCCAGTGGTGATAGTCTCTATTTCTCCTTCCTCTCCTCTAAATATAAATATAAACATAATCATGTACATATACCATACATAGGCATATATAAATAAAGAGCCTTAGTGGCGTATTGGTTACGCGTTGGGCTGCTACCTGCAAGGTCTGCAGTTCAAAATCACTAGCCACCTCGTGGACGAAAGACGGGCTTTCTACTCCTGTGAAGAGTTACAGTCTCCAGAAGGCCCGGGGACAGTTCTGTCCTGCCCCACAGGGTCAACGGGAGTCAAAATCAACTCAAGGGCAGTGTTTGCTTTGGGGTTTTCTCCCCTCTGGGAGGCCTGTCCTAGCTTCTTTCAGTCATTTGCTTTTTCTGAAATCAAAATGGTCTCCTTACATGCACATAGAATAACTGCTTAAAACAAGCCTATGCTCAAATTTCATTGCATTGTATTTTTTTTTAGCTAAAAGATAATTTTATTGTGGGTTCTTATAGCTCTTATAACAATCCATCTATCAGTTGCATCAGGCATATTTGTACATATGTGGCCATCATTACTTTCTAAACTTTTTTGTTTTGTTTTGTTTTGTGATCATTTTATTGAGAGCTCTTGCAATGCTTATTACAATCCATACATCAATTGTGTCAGGCATATTTGTACATAGACAGTTACTTTCTTTTCCCTTTTTTGCTATTTTATTTTGATTTTTTTTAAAACATTTTATTAGGGGCTCATACAACTGTTATCCCAATCCATACACACATCAATTGTGTAAAGCGTATTTGTACATCATTTCTCAAAACATTTTCTCTCCATTTAAACCCCCAACATTAGGTCCTCATTTTTCCCCTCCCTCCCCGCTACCCCCTCCCACATGAGCCCTTGATAGTTTATAAATGGGTATTTTGTCCTATCTTGCCCTGTCCGACTTCTCCCTTCATCCACTTTTCGGTTGTCTGTCCCCCAGGGAGGAGGTCACACACAGTTCCATGTAATCGGTTCCCTCTTCCCTACCCATTCTCCCTTTACCCTCCCTGTTTTGCCACTCACACCACTGGTCCTATAGGGCTCATCCGTCCTGGATTCCCTGTATTTTCAGTTCCTATCTGTACCAGTGTACCTCCTCTGGTCTAGCCAGTCTTGCAAGATAGAATTCGAGTCATGGTAGTGGGAGCTACTTTCTAAACTTTTACTTTCTATTTGAGCCCTTGGTATCAGCTTCCCCCCCCCACTCGTGACCCCTTGATAAAGCATACGCTATTATTATTTTCCTATCTTACACTGACCATTGTCTTCCTTCCCAACTGTTTCTGTTGTTCATTCCCCTGGGGATGGGAGTGGGGTGTGATTATATGTTGATCATTGGAATGGGTTCCCCCTTCCTCCCCTTCTCTGTTCCCCCTGTTCCCCCTTCCTCCCCTTCTCTGTTCCCCCTGCCCTCCTGGTATTGTTACTTCCAATCCTGTGCCTGAATTCCATGTGTCCTGAGCTCTTATCTCTTATCTGTACCTGTGCACATGCTCCAGTCTAGCCCACAGTGAAAGGCAGGACTGGGATCATGCTAGTGGGGGGTGAGGAAGCCTCAGGGAACCAGAGGACTAGTGTGTGTTTCATCGGTGCTCTACTGCGGCGCCCTGGTTGACTCATCCCTTCCTTGTGACCCTTCTGTGAGGGGTGTCCCATTGTCTAGATAGATGGGTTTGGGGTCTCTGCTCCAACCCGCCTTGCATTGTATTTTTAATATTAAACCAGAGACTCTATCTCAGCCTCCAACCTCCCTCTGCTTGGCCCAGGGCTGTATGACCACAGAGTCCAGGCTCAGACTTGTTTCCTTCCCTTGTCCCCACTTCTGGTGTCTTCCACAGATACTGTCTAGTCAGGGTGAATAAGGGCTGTCCCACCTCAGTAGGCTGAGGGTCCTGAGGCTTCAATTATGAGCCATTTCAAAGCCTTTCTGGAAGAAAATGAGAGAAAAAGAATGAACAAATGACAAGGGAATGATGCATCATCCCTGCACTCCATGCCTCCCCCACCCCCATCCAAAATATCTTTCAAGCCCCAGTCTCCTTTATCAGCCTCTCACATGACCAAGTGTTGACTTTCCTAACACGGCCACTGTCCTGGGGCTGAGTCACCACCGTCCCCTGCATCAGTCCCCTCTTCAGCACGTCCCCACCACCAACCAATCATAACTAGCCCCAGACCGTGGATGAAGTGTTTGAGGTGGGCTCATCCATTTACACTGTGATGTCGTGCAGATTATGATGTTTATTTGACAGGGGGCAAAAACAAGGCCTTGAGAGGTGAAGTCACTTGCCCAAGATGATGTAGGTTGACGCTGGACCCAAGGTTCAGATTCCAGCAGTCTGACTCCAGAATCAGTAGCTTATGAAGTACTGGGAGCCTGTATGTTGGGCTGCTAATCCCAGCTCAGCTGTTCCAATCCACCCGCAGCTCTGAAGGAGAACAGTGGTGTTTTCGGCCCCTGTAAAGATTTTCAGTCTCAGAAACCTAAAAGGCCAGCTCTAGTCTGTCCTACAGAGTTGCTGTGAGTCAGAATCCACTCAGTGGCAATGGATTTGGTTTGGGGGTTGATTATACGCTCTCATTTTCTCCTCTTTCCTTTTCTAGAACCCCCAACCGACACTCACTCACACGCCTTCTGTGCACGCTGCATGTCGGGGCCGTGAGAGCAGTTGCTCTGTAGCTTTGCCCTGCTGTGTGCTCTCCTCTGATCACAGCACCTGTGCTCCCATTCATGCTGCAAAGCCAGCTCGTCGCAGCACCCACTCTCCACAGTCTCCAAGATCCTGCGTGGGGGGAGGGCCAGGCAAAGGGCAGCTCAGCTCTGGTGTGTGTGTCTGTTGAGAGGGGCATAGGCTAATGGAGGCGCCTTCCTGGTGAGCCATTTGTTTGGTCTGGATACCTGTTTTTGGAAGACTCATAAAGGCACTCAGATGGGAAGGCTGGGGAGCAGGAACTTGCAAAGATGACCTTGCAAACCAGTTTATCCCATCCAACTTGTTTTTAATATATGAATCATTTTATTGGGGGCTCTTACAACTCTTATAACAATCCATACATCAATTAGCCCATCCAACATTAGCCAGTGCCCAGTTTCACACTGAGGGGAGGGGAACTGGGGAAAGAGTGGGAGCGAGGTGTGCACAGTGACTTCCATAGGACTGGGGTCACCCGGGGCAGTACCGTATATACTCGAGTATAAGCCAACCCGACTAACAGCCGAGGCACCTAATTTTACCACAAAAACTGCATTAAAAATGTGCTGAAAAACTCAGCTTATACACAAGTATACACAGTAATTCATGGTTTCACACCTCCACATGTACCTCCTCCAGGTCATACAGTGTCCTCAGTCATGTTTATTATCAGTTTTAATAAAAAATAATCTGTGATCAATATATTATTGCCTAAATAGGTTTTTTTATGAATAGTAACAATCAGTTGTTTTATAAAATCTTTCTACATTGAATTACATTCTTAATTACAACATGAATAGGGCAGGAGCCATAACATTTTTTTCTCCTCCTTTAATTGCTACTTCACTCTCAAAAACTTATCGATACAGATTCACAAATACTTGTTACCACAATATGAGGGGGGGGGTCTTCAAAAGTTTCACGGGTCATGCGTATTATGGAAAAACTATGCATGAGGTTTTTCTGCTCCAGAATAAAGTCATACAAACTTGCTATAACATGCCTGAGCAGGATTTTGTTTGAGGTGCTAAGGATAAGACATCCGTTGGGAAAGAGCCCCCATCAGCAACACAAGTTCTGTTCAAATTAAAGCAAAAACAAACACCAAATTATGGTGACGTTTGGGTAGGAAAATGGTGAAATCATTGATTTTTTTTTTAAGTGGATGGTGACAATTCCCTAAAGAAATCAGCAAACAGGTAACACATTTTACGAAGTGACTAGATGTTGAAGATGAAGCCCACGGCAGCAGACCACCTTCATCGATGATCATAGAAACAATCGTGCCCGCACCCTAACTGAAGAAGACAACAGCAGAGACGCTAGCCAGCACCGTAGGCGTTTCCACTTGTTGGGCTGACACAATTATGACTGAAAAACTAAAATCGAGCAAACTTTCTGCTCAGTGTGTGCCAAAACCATTGTGCCCAGATCCGCTGCAGACAAGAGCAAAACTTCTAATGGAAGTTCCACCCAAGTAGGATCAAGATCCTGAAGTATTTCTTTAAAGAATTATAACAGGAGATGAAACATGGCTTTACCAGTTAAATCCTGAAGAGTATAATCAAAGCCATGGTTACCCAGAGAAGGAAGTGATCCAGACAAAGTAAGAGCAGACCAATCAAAAGCAAAGATCACAGCAATCGGTTTATTTTTTTGTTTTGTTGTGATGTTCAAAGTATTTTACCTGTGGAATTTCTGGTGGGCTAAAGAGTAATAACATCTGCTTACTAAAAGAGTGTTTTGAGAAAGTGAGTCAAAGCTTTAGCAGAAAAACATTTGGGAAAGTTTCACCAGAGGGTCCTTCCTTCTCCACCACAATGTTCCTGCCCATTCCTCTCATCAAACAATGACAGCTTTGCAAGCTTCAATGGGAAGTCACTAGGTATCCACCTCAGTCTTGACTTAATTCCTTTTGACTTCTTAGTGGTTGTGCTAGTTACACAATTTTATGCCAACTTGATAAAAGAATGAAGGGGTAGAGTCTAGCCTGTCAGTCAGCCTGATTGATCCTTTCTTGTGGGTGTGGCCTTCTCATAAGGATTCTGGGAACTTTTTCTTCCTCCCTGGAGGCAGGACACACTCTCTCATGCTTCACATTCCTGTTGACAAGCCACACGGAGCTATGCTGATGGAGCCAGAGTCCTGGAGCTAAAGAAGCCACATGGAGACACATGCCAGCACTGAGATTGCTTCAACCACCACTGGATCCACAAGACTTTCCACCCACTGGCCTGTGATCTTCCTGCATTCGGCATCATTGCATGTCTTGCGTGAGTCTGAAGAGGAATTTACAGACTGGTATTGTACATAGGGGATAATATGGAACTTATGGACTTGATCTGGACTGGGCTGGGGTCTTTTCTTAATATACAATTACTCTTTGATATACAGCTCTCTTACACACATATGAGTGTCTCTGGTTTGTTTCTCTAGTCAACCCAGTCTAACACAATAGTTACACATTGGGCTGCGATGCACCTGGTCGGCAGTTCAAAACCACTAGCAGCTCTGAGGGAGAAAGACTGGGCTTTCTACTCCAGTAAACAGTTAGAGTCTCAGAAATCCACAGCGGGTTGCTATGAGTCAGCAGTGAGTTTGGCTTTGGTTTGGACTTCTTAGCATTCGTTTCCTAATCTTAAATTCCTAATCAACGATTTCAAAAGGTAGCATATGACTAAGAACCAATCGTATTGAAGGGAGAAATCCAAGGTGCCTTAAAGACATTAGCCAAAAACAAGGCTCCAGGAATTGATGAGATGCCAATTGAAACATTTCAACAAGTTGTTGCTGTTTTGGAAGCACCTACTAGCCTATACTAAGAAATTTGGGAAATAGCTAGCTGGTCAACTGATTGGAAAAGAATCATTATTTGTGCCCTTCCAAAGAAGATTGACCCAACTGAATGTGGAAATTCTTGAACAAGCTCATCAAAATTACGTCCAAGTAAAAAGTTGCTGAAGATAATTCAAAAACACTTGCAGCAGTACAGGGAGCTGACAAAAATTCAAGCTGGATTCAGAAGAAGACACAGAATGAAGACGATCATTGGATCCTGGCCGAAAGGAGAGAGCACCAGAAAGATGTTTACTTGTGTTTTATTGACCATGCAAAGGCATTTGAATACGTGGATCATAACAAACTCTGGATACTATTGCAAAGAATGAGAATTCTGTACATAGTCCAAGAGGCAGTTGTTCAAACATAACAAGAGAATACTGGGTGGTTTAAGCTCAGGAAAGGTGTGTGTCAAGTTGTATCATTTCACTATACATGAAGATTGGATAATCTGCATGAGGAGCAATAATCGGAGAAACTGGACTATGTGAAGAAGAATGTGGCCGCAGGATTGGGGAAAGGTTTATTAACAACCTGCAAGATACAAATGACACAGCCTTGCTTGCTGAAAGCCAGAAGAACTTGAAGCACTTGCTGATGAACATCTAAAACGGCAGTCTGCAGTGTGGATTGCAACTCCATGTAAAGAAAATCAAGGTCCTCACAACTGGACAACTAGGAAACAGCACGATAAATAGAGATATGATAGAAGCTGCCAAGGATTTCATCTTGCTTGGATGCGCAGTCAATGCCGTGGAAGCAGCAGTCAGGAAATCAACCGGCATATGGCACTGGGTAAATCTGCCGTGCAAGATGGCTTTAAAATATAAAAAGAACGAAGACATCACTCTGGATCTCAACTGTGTCTGACCCAAACCATGGTGTTTTCCGCTGCCTCTTCTGCACATGAAAGGTGGTCAATAAATAAGCCAGACTATGGAAGAACCGATGCATTTGCAGGATGGTGTTGGTAACGAGTCTTGAAAGAACCGTGGACTGTCTTGAAAGAAGTGCAGGCGGAATGCTCCTTGGAAACAAGGACGGTCGGACATCGATCATCTCATGTACTTTGGATGTGTTATCAGGAGAGTCCGGTCCCCAGAGAAGGACGCCATGCTTGGTAGAGGATCAGCAACCAAAGAAGCCCCTCCGTGAGGTGAACTGACACATTGGCTCCAGCAATGGGTTCAAACGTAACAATTTGGAGGGTGTCACAGCACTATGAGTTGGCCCTACCTGATGGTTTGATAGTATCTAACGAGTAACATTGTAGCAAAGACTATCAACATGGTTCAATCCCCAGGGCCCTCAGTTCTTCAGTGATAGACTAAATGGCTGGTATCGTTGCCTATGTAATTGTCTTGACCTTCATAGAGCTTATGTTGCGAAATAATGTTTGTGTTTCTTAATTACATTTTTCCATAAACTCTTTGAAGTCTCTTCATACCATAGGTAACCCATCAGAAGATTTGCAAAACTAGCGGCTAGCACACCTGTAGCACTGAAAACCTGGGAGGGCTTCCAAGCGTTCATGTAAAATAGAGTTCAAGGATAATGGAAATTTCCACAAACTTTTTGAAGTACATGCTTGTAACACAAGCAAATGAAATGTGATTCGAAGCAGCATCATACTTGGGTAACAAAGACAGTCCTGACCAGAGAGCGTTCAGAAAGAAAACAAAATCCCCACTGCCATTGAGCTCATTCTGAGCACTAGGAGGTTCAGAAAGCAAACCGGCACAGAGGCTGAGCCTTGTAGGTACATGGTGTATCGTAGCTGGGCTTACCAAAAAATGTTTTTGTTGTTTTAACTAACACCTACGGACAGGTTTTCATGTAAAGCATTCCTGCTGAAGCACTGCACAGAACCTTCGTGAACAATCACTTTGGTGTCATCTCCTTGGACCGCCATAACCGGTGCAGTCGGCACCCCCACCCCCACCCCTTCTAGTGACACACCCCTGGAGGGCCACCAAGTGCAAGAGCAAGGGCTCTGGGGGCTGACGGGCTGGAGCCTGGATTTCCTCTCCCTGCTGTGTGGCCTTGGGAAATCCATTGGCCCTTCCTGTCATCTAGAAAATGGGGACCTACCTCGCTAATTCTGCCTCTTGAGAGGAGTCCACTTCATTCTGGAACCGTCATAGGAATTATTGTTGATTTTTTGTGTGATAGTTTTATTGACATGCTGTACACAATCCAGTATGTCCATTCCCAGATCATCCTGTTGGGTCATAGGAATGGTCGATCTATCAAAGTACAGGAACACCACTGGGTTACGAGTTCATTGGTGAAAAGGATATTTACAATCTCAAAGTATCTCCCCACAGAGAACTTTCACGATTGAGAGATCTGGCAAAAACCACTTACGTGGATCACTGAAGACAAATGGGTGCATAAGCAAATGTGGCGAAGAAAGCTGATGGTGCC
>NW_022103968.1:27636455-27644914 GCF_000313985.2 Echinops telfairi | reverse complement strand
GAGAAATACAACTTTCCTCTAATTCCTAAATGTTTCCTCCCCGCTCCCACTACCATGACTAGAATACGACCTTGCAAGGCTGGCTAGACCAGAGGATGTACACTGGTACGGATAGGAACCGAAAATACAGGGAATCCAGGGTGGATGAGCCCTACAGGACCAGTGGTGTGAGTGGCAAAACAGGGAGGGTGGAGGGAGAGTGGGTAGGAAGGAAGGAACCGATTACAAGGGACTGTATGTGACCTCCTCCCTGGGGGACGGACAACAGAAAAGTGGGTGAGGGGAGACATCGGACAGGGCAAGATATGACAAAGTACCCATTTATAAACTATCAAGGGCTCATGAGGGAGGGGGCAGCGGGGAGGGAGGGGAAAAATGAGGACCTAATGTCAGGGGTTTAAGTGGAGAGAAAATATTTTGAGAATGAAGTACAAATGCGCTTTACACAATTGATGTGTGTATGGATTGTGATAAGAGTTGTATGAGCCCCTAATAAAAGTTTCTTAAAAAACCACTTACGTGATCATAGCGGGACCAAAAAGGGGACCGACTGACCTCGTGTGGCTCCGGATGGCCACGAGCCTCCCTGCCGAGTGCACACCAGCAGTCTCGTCATGAGGGAACCATCAGACACTGAACGCGTTTAAAATGTCAATCTTATGAAAGGCAAAATAGATTGAGGATGGTTTCTTGATCAAAGCAGATTACAGAGATGTGACGGTCTGCTTCACTGCAGTGGGTCACCCTGGATCGGATCCTGGACCTGAGACAGCAACAACAAGCAACCCGTTATGGACTGGGTATTGACTACGGGCTGTCTAGTAGACTTTCGTGTTACACCAATGAATGGCACTTCATTCATTCAGTAATTCTCCTAGACTGTGCAGAAGGCCCTGACCCTTAGAGATTTGTGTTGAAGTATTTAGTCATGAAGGGTCATGATGTCAAAAACTTACCACCTTATTCTCAAATGTTTTTTTAAACAAAACACTAAAATAATTACATATGTGTGTGAGTGTATGGGGAGAAAGGCAAGGCTTTCTACTCCCTTCAAAAGTTAGTTTCGCAACAATGAAACATACAACTTTCCTCTAGTTCTTAAATGCTTCCTCCCCACCACTACCATGATCCTAATTCTACCTTACAAATCTGGCTAGAGCAGAGGATGTACACTGTTACAGATAGGAACCGGAAACACAGAGAATCCAGGACAGATGAACCCCTCAGGACCAGTGATGAGAGTGGCCATACCAGAGGGTAGAGGGAAGGTGGGTTGGAAAGGGGGAACTGATTACAGGGATCTACTTGTGACCTCCTCCCTGGGGGACTGACAACAGAAAAGTGGTTGAAGGGAGACATCGGACAGTGTAAGACATGACAAAATAATAATATATAAATTATCAAGGGTTCATGAGGGAGAGGGGAACAGGGAGAAAGGGAAAAATGAGGAGCTGATACCAAGGGCTTAAGTGGAGAGCAAACATTTTGAGAATGATGAGGGCAACGAATGTACAAATGTGCTTTACACAATGGATGTATGTATGGATTGTGATAAGAGTTGTATGAGCCCCCCAAAAAATGGGAAACAAAGTTAGTTTCGGGAACCCACAGGAGCAGTTCTATCTGTTCTATAGTGTTACCTCTGAGTCGGAATCAAGTCAATGGTAATGAATTTTGGGGGTGGTGTGTGTGTGTACAGAAAGAAAATTAAAAATAAAGTAAATGTAGTAAAATGTTTTCAGAAACTCTACGGAGCAGTTCACTCTGCCCTAAAGGTTTGATATGCATTGGAACCCACTCCGTAGAGGTGAGCTGGGTTTGGCTCTTCCTTGGCTATCAGTTAATCGAGGTCAAAGGTATTTGGGAGATTACAGGGACTATTCTTTTAACTATTCTGCAGCTTCAACTTCTTTCCAAAACAATAAGGTGGTTCAATAGGAAACTGCTGCGTTTACCCACGTGATGTGTCCAGCTTGTCCCTAACTGGAACCTTAACAGACATTGGTGTGGACGTGTGCTTGCCCCAGGGCCATCCACCTTCATTCGGGTCCCCATGTGCACCTCCCCCTGTGTCCACGTCCAGCCTCTTCTCAGCAGAGCTGAGGGGTGGGGAAAAGGAAGTGGAGGCGGAGGATGTGGAGACGGCAGTCCTTCCTCTTTCCTCACTCCTGAGAACGCCGTCTTTTGAGAGGCTGGGCAGATCTGTCCCCGTGCAGTAAGTGTTTGGTGCTGAGGGATTTTGCGAACAGAAAAGGTACTGATTGAGGAGGAGGACTGCCCATCCTGGCTCCCTCTCTGCCCCGTGGCGATGCCTGCGCCTGAGTGCTGGGAAGGGGTCCCCCCCAGATCTGCGGGGGGATCACTCAGCCCTGCCAAAAGCCAGCCTGAGTGTCAACACTCTGGCAGAGAGAAGTGCTAAGATGCATATTTGAAGAAGTCTGAACAGACATGTTTGAGAGGCCAGTGGAGTTGTGAAGTAATCCCAGCGTCTCTGTGTGTCTCGATTTTGAAGGCAGGGATTGCCTACAGGCCTCTGACCTCTCACATCCTCCTATTATTGCTAAAATTCAACAGAACGTGGCTGAAGACGTGAGGATGACAGAAGTCAACACAGAGAGGAACTCATAATGGCTACATTAAGAGCTGCTCTTAAGGCCTTCCATGGGACAGGAGGCAGCGGAGGCTGGGATGCGGGCGGGTCACCCTGCCTTGTGCAGAATAGCTCCTTCCTCTACTGACCTCCTTGGCCCCAGTGGCCCCTGTCAGGTCAAACTCCACCCCCGGTGGGCAGTGCCAACCCATGGTGGAAACTCAGAGGCTTGCTTCTGAAATCCTCCCCTGGACTGGAAGCCGGGGTCCAAGAGCCAATCAGCAGAGCCCACTCAGACTCAGTCACACATAGCCAGACGTGCTAGGGAGAACAAGGACATTCCCGAGACCACAGGACTGATGGCAGAATGATTCAGACCTGAGAAGCAGGGCTCAGAGTGAGAGCTGATTGGGAACCTGAAAAGGGAGGCTGGGAGGCCTCACTGCATGGGTCAGCGATTGCCTTTTCTCGCCCAGCCCCCAACCTCCTGGTAGTTTAGCTGTCATGTTCCCAGTCCTGCAAGGGCTTCCCACTGACCCTGGGCAGTGGACCAGCTCTATTCCTGAAGGACTGCCACTCTCTCCAGGGTACTAGGGCTGCCCATACAAGACCTTTGCCTCCCTGGCTGCTGTGGCCAGCCAAGTCAAGGCACTGAATCTTAGTCAATCAGATTCTTCTCTGGGCTTTTGTGTGCAGGTAATGGGAGACAAAAGACCTTTTAAACTCTGGGATTACTAGTTGAAGTGATACAAGCCTAGAGTTGTCATTCTCTCCTTGCTCCCTCTCCGGCGTGCCTTCTTCCCTCCTCCCCACCACACATGAAGGTCCGACGTGAGGCCAACACAGACAGAGGGCCAGAGCCCCCAGGGATGTGGTTGACATTTCTAAACCCTGTTGTTCCTGAACCCCCTCTCCGTTCTGTTCATATCAGTTACATGAGTTAATCCACTTCCGTGTCTCCACTTAGGCTGATTTGAGTTGAACTGCTGTCTGTCTCTGCTGAAAAAACAAACAAACAAACCAACAAAAAGGCACGTGCGTGTGTCCCAATCATGCCCAGACTGTGTGATCCTCCTGCTCCCCCAGCCATGGTCAATGTGACCAGGAGTGGACCCAAGAGAGCGCAAGACAAGGCTGGGCTGAGCCAATCGGAATCTTAAGCTCTCACTTGTATTTAAAGTGAGAGGTAGGGAGTAGAGTTTGCAAACTGGAATTGAAATGCTACATCAACTCATCTGCTCGGGGGCTCATTAATGTTACAAGATGTGGCTCGTCTGCTGAAATAAGTAGGGAGAGAAAAGAACCAGATGGGCTGAGAGAAGCAGACAGGCACGATCTAACTACTGATGCGCTTGGTGTTTCCTTCCCTGAATCTTTATCGTACCCTGTCTTAAGTGTTTGGTTTTAGTGATGAGTGACAGAAGCCCACAGAGGCAAGCCTAAACCAAAAAGGGGTGGGGGGCATTCTAAGGATGCAGGTTTCTTCGCCAACTCTGGACAGGTGGCAGCACTGGGTTTTAGGAGGGCCTGGAAGCAAAGTGGTCGCTCCCTTGGAACCCCGCAGTCCTCCAAATCCTGGGGCAAATTTTGTTCACTCTTCATGCATGCGAGGCTTAACACATCTATGTCATAGCCTAGTGGTGACAGAGAGGAGATCCGGTGGCATAGGGATTATGCGTTGGACTGCTAACTGCAAGGTCAGCAGTTCGAAACCACCAGCTGCACCATGGGAGAAAGATGAGGCTTTCTATTCCCATAAAGAGTTATAGTCTCAGAAACACACAGGGGCAGTTCTATCCTGTCCTATAGGGTCACTATGAGTTGGCATTAACTCGATGGCAAGCAGTTTGGATTTGTGTCTTTAGTGGTGGCAAAGATGGCTTCTCCATCCCTAGTCCAAATTCCCAGGGGAAAGGCTCAGGCAGGCCCAATCTGTCCGGCATTTGTCCCTGTTCCAATCAGCTTTGTCTAGTTGCGAGGGTCACATTGTACAAACACCTCTGCAGCCCACTCCCAGAGGTGGAATGCTACAGCCACGTTACAGCAAGCAGCTCTGCTGGGTTCTACTCGCTGCAATTAAGTGGTACTAACGCACAGTTCAGCGGGTCCCTGTTTGCCCCTCACCTCACCATATTGGGGTATGTTCAGCTGGATCAAAGACCTAGTTCTTTCTAGAGAATTCCAGGAACATTAGCCTACAATGAGTAGTATGTGAACAATTAGAAAGTATAATGATGGCGGCTAATTACTCCTTCCTTCCTCAACCACCTGCCACCATCCTGAGGGAGAGCTGGCCAGCGATCTATTATTTAGAACTCTTGTGCTTCCTGTGTAAAGTGGCCAAGACTCACAGAAGATTCCAGAGGTCTCCTGCCTGTCCTAAACCTGACTATGGATCATAACTTGCCCTGTTAGGCAGGATACATACCCAGAGTTCACCATCTCTGGACAATCCCGGAACAAAGAATGGTCGTCCTTCCTCGGATTCCGTTAGAGGGGCTTCGCTGGGTGGAAGAGGGTGGGGCAGGTCATCTGGCGTCTTGAGCGCTCCCCCACCTCTGTATTTGAGATTCGAAAGACATGTGTTCCACTCTGAAGCCAGAGCTTGCTTTCCCGAAAGTCAAGTTGGTGGGTGGACCGGCTGTCGTATGGCTTCGTCCGTTTTCCATGCATTGGCTCGGCGGCGGGCCACCTGGGCACAGGGCTGCTCTGTGGATCCCGGGGGAACTGGAGGCTCCAGGGGTGACGGCAGCACAATGCCTCCCACTCAAGGCCGCTGGTCTCACACGGACGCAGGGTTACCCGGATTCAAGCAGAAGCCTGTGAACACTGTTGAACTTTCCCCGAGGGGCGCAGTTTGGAATGTAGACTAACATGTAAAGAAATACAAACCGCCGTCTCTCGTATATCCCGTTCAACCGTGGTCCTGATCACTCTCTAGCCTGACCCTCACTTTGTCCTCGAACCTGAGTAGAGAATACTTTCCTAATTTGTTCTGGGCGTATCTTGGCTTGTTCAAGGGCCAACTTTCCTGTCTGCCTCCAGGCGTGCTGCTGCAGCTTCTATGTCGCTGTTAGGGTTCCTGCTGGACACGGGCCTCCATCAAGGCTCAGGGCAGGGGTGCGTTCCCACAGCACACCCGTCGGTACTGAGCGCACGTAAGGAGCAGCCTGAGTGGCAGCAGGAGGAACGTGCCAGGGAAGGCGCGGTGGCAGAGATGCTGAGGCACAAACATGTCCTGCGCTACACAGACGAGGAGGAGACGGTAGGGCTGGATCAAGTCCAAGGGCATCAGCGAGGTGCATCTTGATCATGTCGAGCTCACGATGTAGTGTGACGTGCTGTGCTGAGAAGGGCACGCCTTTGGTTTTCTCCCCTGAAAGCCACACTCCTGTCTAACCCATGGGGATGCGGACAGCAAGAGGCGTGGCTTTGATTCCCAGATAATGCGCTTCAGGCAAAGCCACTGGCGTCTGCCAGGGGGGTGGTGCGTGCTGCTAAGATGGCCAACAGGTTTCTGAGGGGCTTTCAGACAAGGTGGACGAGGAAGAAAGTCTTGTCATCTGCTTCTGAAAATGAGCCAATGAAAACCCTTTGGAGGGGGAAAGAGGAGCTGATACCAAGGGCTCAAGTAGAAAATGATGGAAATGATGATGGCAACATATGGTCACATATGCTTGATACAATTGGTCACAAATGCTTATACAATGTTATAAGAGCTGTAAGAGCCCCCCGTACAATGAGAGTCCAATCTGTAGCCGATTGTGAGGATCCGAGGCCACCAGGCAGTGTTTAGCTCTGTTGCCCATGGACCTCCAACTGGAACGCAGCCAACCACCACCACCATGAGAGACACAAACACCAGACAACCCCAAGCTGAGGGACATTCTACAAAATACCTGGCCAGCACTCCTTAACACTGTCCCGAAAAACCAGGGCACCTGTGGGAATGTCTCACAGAGCAGAGGAGGCAAGACAATTCGATTGGAGGTGGTGTGTTGGATGGGATCCTGAAACACAAAAGCAATGTTAATGGAAAAACTAGTGAAATCCGAATAAGGCAGAAAGCTTCGTTAATACTCAGGCATGCCATGTGGAGGAGTCGATTTCAAATCATGGCAGGCCTGTACAGGATTTCCAAGACAGGAAACCTTTACAGGAACAGATAGCCGTATTTTTTCTCCCTGGGAGGAACTGCTTGGGTTTGAATCACTGACCTTATGATTAGTCTAACATTTACCCGACAGTTTTGACAAACGTACCACGGTCGTTGATAATATAGGAAACTGGATGAGTGGGTATATGGAAAATATATCATTATTGCAACTTTTCTGTAACTTTAAAACTATTCTAAAGTTTAGCATTGCCTTGAGGCCACAGAGCCCGGACTTTCCAGTTGGAAGGGGAGACGAGGTTAAAATAAGACCAAAGAGGCTTCAGGTCTTGAATAAAACCATTGAAGAGAGAACACAGACAGCCTGGTCCTCAGCCGCCTACCCCCACCCCTGTGTAAGAGGTCTGTGGACGATGAAGAGCTTCTCCAACTTCAATACGCAAACAAATTCTTCAAGAAAATCTTGTTAAAATGCAGATTCTACCCCAGAAGGCACCCATCTGGAACCCCCACTAAGCAAACTGGACATGACCCTAAACTCACCTGTAGCAGATTTAAGAAACTGAAATGCTCCCTTGCTGAAACACACTGTGTGAAGAAGCAGATGGCTGCTCCCCTAAGGTTATGGATTTGGAGGTGGTTGTACATTGGTCTGGACCCCTTGCCTTGAAGGTGTTCGATAACTGGCGGCTCGGGTCACTTGGGGCTGTTGTCTTGCTTATTGTGTGCTGCTTCCTGACATGTCTCCGTCTGACACTACGCTTCTGCCATTGTGATGAACGGTCTTGAAAGTCTTGCTCTAGCTCTGTCTCGTTGTTTGCATACATAGTGTCCAAGCCCTTAAGGGTTCTGGGTTTGTTTGTTTTTAATCTGTATAGGTTAATAATCCATGCATTTTTGGTCTAAAAAGCGGTCCTATATATGGATACTTCCGTTTTCCAAATAGTATTTGAAATTCTATAATTTGGCTAAATTAATGATACCCTTAATAGAATTACCCTCTGCCTCATGGGATGATCTATAATGTTCCCCAATAAAAGGGGCATGATGCCTCTAAAGCGAACCAGCAGGAGAAAGGTGGCGCTTTCTACACCCGGAAAGAGCGACAGTCTCAGAAACACACAGGGGCGGTTCTGCCCTGTCCTAGAGGGTCACTCTGAGGGGCATCAGTTCCGTGGCAGGAGGGAAGAAGTGGGCCAGCGCCAGACAGATAGATTGTAGCCCTAATCTAACTAATCAGTTCTTAGGACATGGCCCCTCCTCAAGACTTGCCCTCCCAAAGAAATCACTGAAGATAGGGTGCTCTGGCCAAGTGTGGTGCCGAAGCCAGATGGTGCCCGGCTATCAGAAAGAGTAGCGTTGGGTTAATATCAGGAGGTGGTGTTTTGGGGCCTGAACAGTCCACATCATTAGCATAAACCCACAGGTGTGGTTTGGAGACTTCGTGGAAGGCACTTCTATTGCTCGTGAAATTGCAAAAATTTAGAGTTTCTCTCTCTGGAACCAAGGAGAAGGGCAAATTCCATGGGAGAGTTAACCTCAGACTCCCCACCGCCACCCTGTGCTCCACCCTCCAGGGCAGGGAGCGCACGGGGCGGGGGGAGGGCTCTCAGCTACTTTGCCTGCGGCCCTCAGCAATCCCAGCACACCACCTTCACGGCAAGGAGGTCCTGGGTGGCGGTTTTGTTTTTTTGGTTTTGTTTTATTAGGGGCTCATACAGCTCTTATCACAATCCATACACACATCAATTGTGT
>NW_022103968.1:27632267-27634410 GCF_000313985.2 Echinops telfairi | reverse complement strand
CCAGCCCTAGGTGGCCTTTTGATGCCACTCTTGTTGCCCAGACTCGCCGAGCGCCCTCCAGCATGACTCTTTGACTCACCTTTCTCTTGGGCTGGAGGCCAGGACAACAACCACAACAACAACAACAGATGTACCTTTTCTTTTACAAACCAGTCCACAGCCTCCTTGACTCTGAACCCAGAGAGAGCTGGCGAGAAGCAATGAGAAGATGTGTAGTGGAAAAGTGCTCACCGTACCAGGGTCCTCTCCCAGACCGCAGAGCCTGGCCCCAAGGTGGTGGGCCTGGGTCTTGGTCTCTCCTCTCTGGGCTCCTTCTCCTTGTCTCAGGGACCTCCTTCTTTCCTCAGATGGGCCCTTTGGGGTTGGTGCTCTTGTATTTCCTCTGTCTTCTCTGGGACTGTATGTGAGAAGGGTGCAGCCACCTCCAGGAAGAGACAACAAGCTCAGCCCCTACCCCCACCCCCATCAATATTCCCATTATTCCTTCAGCATGTCTGAATTTTAGCTGGGCACACGGTCACATAGCTAAAGCTGACATTTCCCAGTGTCCCTTGCATCTCACTGAGGATGGATCAATTTGAAGCATTTCTTCCTATGCTGCTGCTGGGTCCTCTACAAAGCAATGGGTCTATGTTCTCCTAGCCCTTGCCTTCTTCCAACTTACAAGTACGATAGCTGGAGCTAAAGCAGCCACTTGGTCCCCACGGGCGGGAGCTATGGGTTTAGAACAGCCAGAGCTGCTTGATCAGCCTTGGAATGTATTTCTTCTGGAACAACAATAAGAAATGGATACTTCTTTTGGACCTACTATGAAGACTGCAGGAGAACAGTTGCGTTTGAACGATGGTGTTGGCAAGAGAACATGGAAAGGCCCACGAGCAGCCAGAAGCACCAGCAAACCTGCCTTGAAAGAAGTGCGGTCAGAATGGCCCTTGGAGTCAACCATGGTGGGGCTTCATCTCTTGCTCTCTGGACATGTTGTCAGGGGAGACTAGTCCCTGGAGAAGGACATCACGCTAGGTAAAGTCGAGGGCCAGTGACAAAGAAGAGGACCCTCCCTGAGATGGATTGACACGGTGGCTGTACAAATGGGCTCAGATGGAACAACCAGGGGGAGAGTGGCACAGGACCAGGCAACGTGTCATCTTGTGGTGTGCCAAGTCTGAAGGAGTCAGAATTGACAGCCCCTGACCACAGAGACCAGGGACAGTTCTCATCGCTTCTTAGATACAATCCTGACAGGGCCCTATTCAAAGTTCCTATTGCTCCCTTATTATTTCTTTGACCTCATTAGAGCCTCCTCTTCTGCTCACTCTTCCTGGGCCCCATGGATCTCCTCGGTGTGATTTGAACACACCAATCACTCTCCTGTCCCAGGGCCTTAATCGAAGGGGTGGCTCTTTGCCATCCTCTCCCTAGAATGCTCCTCTCCAAGGTAGCATATTGTCATATCATATCATCATATCATATAGCATTTCCTTCCGATCTCTTCTTCTTTGTTAGGGTTTCGGAGACCCCCTTCCTGGATCCTTCTGTCTCTGATGTCAGGGCCCTCCTAACACTTCCTTTCTCCTTCCCTTAATGTATTTTTCTCCTTAGACCTTGTCACTGCCTGCAGTAGCCCATGACTGAAGATCACAGAGAGAAAGAGTGGAAAGGATAGAGAGAAGACAGAAAAACCCAGACCCCCCCCACCCCCGCCCTCCCCCTGCCCAAGGGCCTGTCAGGGTTAGGATTTCTCCTGTTCTCTGGTTTGATCTACATCAGGGCAGGGCAGGGGGCCTGCTCTCTGGAAAAGGCAGGGAGGCGGGAGGGAGGCTGGGTCTGAGCTCTGGAAGACCTACACCCAATCACCAGACACGCCTTCATTGAAAAGTTGTCACCAGATCTCAGGGCGCTGGGGGAACCTTCAAAGCCCTGTCTCCCTCCTTCTATCATTCACACACACACACACACACACACACACACACACACACACACACTCTGTGGATTCTCTATATATTGCTTTGGTGAGGTCTCCTGATGCACATAGGTGTCTTCTTTTCAAAGGTCTCGGTCATCTATTTTGTCTTCTGCAGTGTGTCTACTATTCACTATGTGTGGTAGTACGCTATGCCCTGTATTTGGGTCCATACATTTGTCC
>NW_022103968.1:27622199-27632167 GCF_000313985.2 Echinops telfairi | reverse complement strand
CACACACACACACACACACACACACACACACACACACGCTGTTCTGCCCTCCCTGCCTCTTTCCGAGTCTTAAAATTGAGAGCCAAGACCCAGAATGACCTTACTGAAAGGACTGCTTCATCATATCCCTATCCAGTCCCCCTGCAGGCCCCACCCCTCTCTTCTCCTCCCCACCCAGGGTGGAGGATTCTCCTGGGGTGGGGGTGGGGCTGGGGCAGACTTCAGGTCTCTGGTGAATATGGCTGTGGCAGGGCCAGGGGTTCAATGCCAGTGGGAGTGAGGCAATGCTTGGTGTATCAGAGCCAGTCAGAGCGAGGCAATGCTTGGTGTATCAGGGGGGCAGTGCGACTCTTGGCACAGAGGCATTTGCTACAACCCCCCTCCCCCACCTCGGGTTCTCTGTCAGGGATTGGCTGCCTGTCACTTGGAAGTTCAGGGGTCTCTAGCTCTTCTAGAAGTGTTGGACAGTGCTGCCACCCCAGCTCCCCACTTTTTCTCTAGTCTCTGAACAATCTGGCCCCAGACATGTAGCTGAACATGGCTCTGTGGGTGCCCACTCTCCTTCCCCGTGAGCTTTCCCTGTGCTGTGTGCTGTTCCAGTCAGTCAGCCATGCTGGTCAGAAGGGGAGCATATCAGTTAGAGGAATATAGCTGGCTCCACCAAAGGAGGGAAAGAAAGAAGATTTGCAAAGAATCGGCAACAGGGGGACAGCTCAGCAGTACTGTGTCGTGATATTTCTGAGCAGTCAAGACTGGAGACTCCTTAGGTCCCTTTGAGAAGGCGTCTTCTTTCTGAAGCCAAGGGGATGGCTAGGATGGCCGCCAACAGATCAGAGTGAGGCTGGCAAGCGCCATCGAAATACCTGCAGCCTTCCGGCGCGGCAGCCCCAGCAGACCCCAGCGACGGACAGCAGAGGGCGCCCTTGCCTAACCGTTCCCGCGCGCAGACGCCGGCGAGGGCCGAACTGTCCGAACGCCCAGGTTTCCGATCATTTGTTCCCAGAGTGTTCACGCTACGGGCGAGGAGGGCCTGGCTGGGATAGGAATAGGATTGATCAGAAGCGCGTAGCTTCCTCTTAAGGCGTTCACCCCAAAAAAGGGGGTGGTTCTGCCCCACTCTAGCAGCCCCACCCTGACACCTGCTGGTTCCCAGGTGAGCCCCCGAACCGAAGTCCTGCTAGTCCTTGTACGCGGCCCGTACTAGGAAGTAGGGTGCAGCGTGCTCACGGAAGGGCGTGTGGTGTGAGAGCAGGGCTGCGCCGATGCGCGTGTTGGGGTTCTGTTGGGGGTAGGGGCCAACGGGGTGGGTGGCCCGGGGGCGCGTGCGGCCGTGAGCTTCTCCAAAGAGACCGCTAGGTGGCGCTCGAAGCCCGCGCCACGGAGAAGCGGGGCGTTGGAAGACCCGGCGCAAGCGGAAGGGGCTGCCTGGGAAACCGGGCTAGACCCGAGGAGAAAGAAGGAGCCGGGGTCCCAGGATCCCCCCTCAACGCTACGGAGGCGCTTCCGGGATGCAAGGGGCCCCCATCGAGCAACCCTCGTTCCGGGAGGCTTGGAAAGGGCGAGGGGGAAAAGGGACCGAAAACCTGCCGTTTGCGGCGGGAGCTAAAGGGGGTTGAGGGACCCTGGTTCACTCACTTCTTAAGTCTGTCGTCGGGCCACCATCGCTCCGGGTTCTGAGTCTGCTGGGAGAATCTGGGCTCCACATTCAAAAGCACGCCCCAGTCTGCCCGTCTGTCTCTAGCCTCCCCCCACCCCCGAGATGTAAGGGTCTACATCCCAGCGTTTTCTCGGACCTTGTCAAACCTCACCCCTGGTGACCCATGGGCAGGAGGGGCCAGATTTAGGGCTACATCCCAGCGTGTTCTCGGACCTTGTCAAACCTCACCCCTACCCTGGCGCCTCCGTGGGAATCTCCCCGAGCTTCAAGGAACTGCCCCAGGGCCCAGGAAGAAGGAGCCCTCCAGGGCAGAATGAAGTCCCTTCGAACACCCCCGTCCCACCCCACTCCCCCGCCCTCCGCCCCGCGAGGCCTGGCCCGGCCCGAGCCCTCCCTCGGGCCCCAACCTGGTTTCTGCCACCGCCTGCCTCCGGTGAGGACCCAAGAGGGCGCAAATTCGTGGGGTCCGCCCTCGGGCCCCGGCTGTGCCCGCGGGCCTGGCCCCGAGGCCCCACCTCGCCACACCCCCTCCCGCACAGTGACGAGTGCCGTCCGCGTCCACGGTCGTAGAAAGGGGGTCCGCCAGACGCCGGCCGCCCTGGAGCTCCTGGAAGAGACCCGGGGCGACCCGAGCCGTCCCGAGCCGGGGGCGGGGCAGGGACGGAGGGCGGAGCGTCTAGAATCCAGACCGGAGGGGCGGGGCCTCGGGCGGGGATGGAGCTTCCCAGGCGGCCTGAGCCTAGGAAGTTTCCGGGCCCCTGAGAAGGGGGTAGGTGGAACTTGGAAGCACTCTGGATCTCCTTTGGGGGCTACCATGCCCCTTACCACCCTCCACCCCACCCTCTCTGGCTCTCCTACCACGCCCGCCGAATGGAGTCTGCCGGTCTCGCAGCCCAGGGACTGAGTGGGATGGGCCTGCTGACCGAGGGGTCCGGGACAGAACAAATCCAACGTTCTGGGGGGGATACCATTAGACGAAATGGAGAAAGGAGGTCAGCCGCCCCCAAGGTGTGCCGCCCGGTTGGTTGTACGCCCCCCGCCCCCGCCCCCGCCTGGCCCCCAGGGAAGGGAGCCTGCCCCGAGAGGCCCCGCCCCCTCCCCGAGGCCGGCGGTATTAGTGCTGCTTGATCAGACCTCATTTCCTGCGAAAATGGAAACATATCCAGGGTCCTTAATAAAGTGAATGACGAGGCTTCGGGTGTAATTGGGCTTCCGGTTGGTGGCTATTTCCTTAGGCTGACAGCAGAGCGAATGTAAACTCAGAGCCTGGCGGTAATTATGTGATTGTCAGAAAGAGGTGCTCAGTGGATTCGCCCAGGCCCCGAGGCAAGGACTTCCAGCTAGAGAAATGGGCACAAACGCCTACCCAGACCAAAGGACCCAGGCACCCCCCAGACCTCCGCCCGAAGCCCCGCAGCCCAGCGCGCGCTTCAGCTAGCTTCGGCCTCGGGTCCCGGCCTGAGCCGCGCGCCGCCGCGGCCCTCGAGGACGCGCGATTTGAGGGTGGGCCTTTTCCTTCCACAGAGAGCAGGAGGGCGTCCTCTGAGCCCGGGACGGCCTGGCTGCCAGGCCCTGGACCGCTCCTCCGGACCGCGGGCCCGGGCTGCATGTTTTTATGCATAATCCAATTTTCTCCGTGACGATCTAGTTAAACTCTTTAACAACAGCTACATAATTAGAATTTGGATTCCCATTAATTTTCCCTGGGCCTCGAACCATTTGCAGCTCCCACTGGTAATTAATGCGATACATCACTAACTTTACCCACAGCCGGCCAGCGAGGCTTAGGTCGCCCGGCCTGCACCCGGCGCCCCCGCGCGGGGCCGGGACTTGGGACCTGGCTTCCTGAGTGGGGGGTCGTTTCCTTCCCTCCAAAGTCGGATGCCTGGGCCCCGCGCACCCAAAGCTGACTTTCCAGGAAAATCCACAATTAAAAATATTTATCGGGAGCAGATTTACGTTTCTGGGTTTCCAGTCTCGGGGCGTCTGGTAGGCTATTAAGAGTAATTAGCATCTTTTGCGCATGCAGATTTACTTCTCTCATGGCCACATAACTCATCCCTAAAAGCCGGCGCAGGCAAACGCACAAGCCGCCGCCAGAGCCACTGTCGAGGCCCTGATCGACCGGGCCTGCCCGGGCCCTGCGCCCCCGGAACGCAGCCGCTCCATGACCCCCCGGGCGGAGCTGCCAACTCCAGGCCCACGAGGCTGCCTGGGGAGCAAAGGAGCTCCTATGCCAGAGTCGCCGGACTCCAGGGCGACCTCAGGTGGTGGGGGGGAGACTCGGGTCAGGCCATCCCGGAGGCCGGCCTGCGCAGTCTGGAGCAGAGGGGTCGCGACGGTGCACGCATGTGCAGGAGCGAGTGGGCGCCCCCAAGCGTACACGCTCATGCCTGCGGGGGGCTCATGCGTGTCCCTGGGAGGAGGAAGGGCGCGCGTGGGAAACAAGCGAGGCTCTCCCAGCCCACCCCTTCTGAGGACTGAGGCTCAGGGGCAGTCTCAGGCCGCTCAGCGGGCCACGGAGAGGCAGACAGGGGCCCTGCCCTACCTCGATTTCCCTTCTACAGAGCCAGCCCCAAGCAGCACGAGGGCCTGGAGCCCCAGCGCCCAACCGAGGCAGCCTGGAGTGTGTGGCTCCCCTAGTGCCGGCGAAGGGACGCCGAGCAGGGGGCAGACGGAGCCGGGTCATCCAACAGCGGTGGGTGAGGCCGCTGACAGGGACCAGAGGCAGCGGGGGCAGGGCTGCGGTGGCCAGGACCGTTGTAAGGGGTCCAAGTGGTGGTGGGAGTATCGAGGTCAGGGCCGCTGCGGCGGCTCCCCCCTCCCAGCTGAGGCGCCCATCCCGGATTCGTTATTAACACGCTGGGAAGTCCAGGAGTCTCCCAACTTTCTTCTCTTTAATGAGCCTAGAAGAAGAGGCTGCCCTGAAGGGGTTTGTTCATTAAAGATGTAGCTGGAGGAATATTGTCTCATTAATTATCTGGTTTTAATTACACTCCTACCCTTTGAATCCAGAGGAGGAAAAAGTTGATTGGGTGGCTCCGCCCCTTTCAGCTTAAAGAGTCAGGCTGGGCAAAGGAACCAGGATGGGGTGGTGGGAACTGCCGGGTGCCCCAGAGGGGGTGTAAGGCCATCCAGGGGTGGGTATGATGTGAATCCTGGTGCCCACCTGCCTGAGGGTCCCATGCCCGCCTGTGTGTGGCTCTGACACACATGTGTGCGTGTGGCCACGTGCTCCGGAAAGGCCGTGTGAGTGTGGCTGGGTTGTCGCCGTGAATACCCTGGCAGGTTGTGGGTGTGTGTCCAGGTGTGCAGCCACAGACAGGCCGCACAGCTAAGGAGAGCCAGGGTGTCTAGGTTGCTGTGTCTGAGTGTGTCTAAGAGGGTGGCTTCTCGCCCCTCAGCACGAGTGACAGTATCTGACTACATCTCTGGGTTTCTGCTGTGCTCCAGTGTGACCCCAGAAATATGAATGTTGGGGGTCCCAGGAGCTGGGTGGCTCCAAAGACACAACTGTGTTTCTGAGGGTCCTTACAGCTGGGGCGCCCGCTGCAAACCATGGACCTGGGGGTAGTTATTTAAAGGGGGGGGCTCATCCCTTGTCAGGCCTGCAGGGCGCTAAAGCGGGGGCCGTTTTCCCTTTAAATCGCGGACACTTTGACAGGGGACATTAAGGACCCGGCTGCTCAGGCTGAGCAGATCATAAAACCGGACAGGCAATTTCTGCTCCCGCCAAATAGCCGGGCAAACTCGTTCTGCATCTTTGGTTTTAATGCACTAAACTGGCAGCTAAGCAGGGAGCGAGCAAAGAGGGGGCAGGGACACCCCCCCATACACCGGGCGCACACACCGGGCTCACCAGCAAACACCCCTTCACACCCCTGAACCCCACGCCACGCCCCCGCCCCCCCACCGGCGGAATTATCAACTAGAATTTGATTAATATGCAAATCGCAGGCAAACAGCTCCATATAATTCTTTCAGTGGAGAGTAATTAATCACCAGTTAAAGCAAATTAATACATATATCAATTTTGTCAGAAACATGCTTAGTTCAATCGCCCGTAAAATTGAAGTTTGAAGTATTAAGAGGCTCTGCAGAAACGCCAGGACTAAAACTTTCAAATTGATCCTATTTAGTAATCAATCAGGCTCTCCCCTCAGGTTAATCTGCCTAATTTTTCATCTCAAATCATACACTTTACTGACACGCCATCTAGCAAACAGTCGATAAAAAGTTAACAAAAATGATAACGACTCCAGCCAGAGCCGTTGCTAGGGCGGGCGGGTGGCAGGCAGCTTGATTGCATTTTCTGGGGTGGTTGGGGACTCGAGTTGAACTCCCCCCACAGTCTGAAGCAGACAGCACCCAGAACCTGCCAGTCCCTGGCTAGCAGACTCCCCTAAAGTCTTAGCCAGCCATCTCCCTCCCCACTCCAGCTTGCTAGTGTCCGGAAGTGTATGTATTGTGTGCTTGTCTGACTGGAGGCTAGCTATCCTGTCACTGGGCCTGGATTGCTAGATGGCTGGGATCAGCATGTCTGGTCTCTTGAGACTCTGAGTCTATGGGTGTTTCCCATCAGTCTGTGTGGCTGGGACTGTGGATTCAATCTCCACATTGTAGGTCTGTGTGCCTGCACGCCTGCCTTGGGTGGGTCTGCATTGTTTGTGAGGTGTTTGGGTGCCTTTGTGTGTGCCTCAAATCTGTTAGCTGTATCTCGATGCCTCCCCGCCTGCCGGCCTCCTGGCCTGGGTCTGCATGTGGGCTTGTGGCTCCAGCAGGGCCTGGGAGGGGAGAGTTTCACTATGGAAATCTAGGCGCTTTACCTGGAAGAGCCTGGGATTGGAGAGTCACCACCTCCTCTGTAACCTAGCTACCCCCCATCCCAGCCTGGGTAGAGGGAGCAGCGGGGAGCAAGAAGTCCCCATTGCTTATGAAAGGGACTCCCAGGACTGGACCCTCCCGCCCCATTCCCAGCAGAGCCCTGAACTCTACTGCTCTTGATTTGAATTCTGACTTGGGCATGTGCTCGGCTTTTGCACCCAGTGTACATACACATACTGATAACTAACCCACTCCGCATTGATCCCAGGTCACCCACTGGTAATCACCTGACTTCCTTACTGCACCCACCCCCACTCAGGACAACTAGCCACTTGCAGCTCCCTGTGGGAAGCTGCACATGCCTGCCCGCCCATCTACACAGACCAGACTCTACAGCAGGCAGGGCTCATTCTCGGCCGTCAGTCCATCCTCCACCACGAATGCATGTGCATGTGCCTAGTGCCATTTGCACCCTCGGGAGAGGGAGCTTCCTTTCTTCTTTTGAGTGAGCTGGGGGAGGCTGAACCTTTTGAGGGTCCAGTGTGGGGGCCAACCTGAATGGGGAGGAAGGGAAACATGGCCTTACTTATCTGCAGTGGGGCACCCCCCAACACACACACACACACACACACACCTATTCTCAGAGAAGCAGAGTCCAGGGGTCTCAGCTGCCTTCAGAACCCAGGCTGAAGGGTGGCCAGCTCACTCTCTGTTTACTCCTTTCGTGCACTCCCCACCCCTTCCTTCTAACTGTCAGTTCAGGTCAATTCAGCTGGACCAAGGACATTTGTAGCCAGGGTTCTGTTTGTCTGTCTACAGTTTCAGGTCCACCTCAACACTGCTTTTCCCGGTTATCTGCTCACACGAGCGAGCTCTCCACACACTTTGCTGTGCATGGCTGTCACACCCACCTCAGTGACAGCTTTATTCCTTTTCCCTCCAGTGCACAAACTTAGTCACACCTAGTTGCACACACGAGTGTGTGACAATCAGTTACACGGACCCAAGAGCACACCCCCAGTCACCCCCAGTTGCACACACCCAGTCTCCATCAATCAACCGCACATGCTCAGTCTCTCTCAGTTGCACACACTGGAGGACACACGGGATGCACCTTTGATAGGTGGCACAACTGTGGGGGGGGGACCTCAATTCCAGGTCCCTCCCAAGACTGGCAACTGTTGGGAGGAACACAGGTGACTTGCAGATAGCAGCCCTGGACCTGGAGCATGGAGAGGTGGAACTTTAAGGGTCCAGGGACATTCAAGGTGGAATTCTAGGTATTGTGTCCCCCTCCACACACCGCCCAGGCTTGGATCCCTCTCCCTCCCCCACCTCCTCCACTCCAATCCCAGGAGCCTCACCAAGCAGTTGGGAAACTTGCTTTGCAGACCTGACTCCACTGCCCATTCTGAGGGTGGGGGCGAGTCTCTGCTGAGCCTTCCCTCCGGGCCTGTGTCCTTTCTCACCCACTCTCTCAGCTTACCCTCCAACCCCCACCTTGGCCAACCCTCCACTCCAGCATTGCACACACACCTCACAACCCTGTCACTGCCCACTTTTGCCCCCTGATCTAGAGCCCCTCCTCTAACCCGCCAGCTTCCTGGTGTACCTTGGGGAGAGTGGGAGTGTTTGTTGAGGGCAGAGGTATTCCAGGTATAAATCGCTTTCTGGGCCCCAAGGAGGAAGGGCTGATGGTTGGGCGTGGCAGGGGGGCACGCCCCAGTGCCCCATCCCCTTTTGGTGGCTTTGGGCCCTGCAGAAAGGGGTAGGTGGATTTCACTGGGCCGGGCGACTCAGAAGCGGGGAGGAGGGGGCCCCCTGCGGCGACGGGCAGGGGCGGAGGGGCGGCGGAGGCCCCAGCCCGTCCCTTTCAGGGGGGACTCATGCATCAAACTTCAATTTTCCGGACGATTGAATTAGTGATTTTTTTTCTCCTGAACTAAAATACACTTAAGTCTTTGGGATTAATTACCACGTTCTGGTCCCTCAGACTGGAGTATTACTTATCCGAGCCGCGTCTGACACCGGCCCGACACCTCGTAAAATAAGGAACTGCGCCTCGCGGCCTCACCCAGCGTAGCCCACCAGGCCTCGCGGCCTGGAAAGGCAGAGCCCGGGTAAGCCGGGTCTAGGTGGCACGGCTGGCCCCGGGCCTGTTGGCACGCTGCAGCCTCCCACGTGTAGGGACTTGGCGACCTGGTCCGAAGCTGGGTCTCAGAAGGGTGGAAGGGATAAAGCCGGGCTGCCTCCAAAGGACCTCCGGAACGGACCATAGGTCCGCAGGGGGTCTGGAGTCCAGATGACTCCAGATGACCATGGCCCCCAGGCGATGGCTTTCCGGCCAAGGTAGCGGGGTGGGCAGACCAGGGCCTTCGTTAGCCTTAATGAATCTCGTCCTGAGAATGGCCGCGGGGCCCGCAGGGCTGCCTAGGACCGCACTCCACTCACACGCACGTTCAGACGCGAGGAGCAAGCAGACACGGAGCGCACACGTGCAGTGCACACCCGGCAGCACCCTGAGACAGGCCGCCACGCCCCCCTGCGCTGACACCCAGGGACGGCCTGTCTTGTGGGTCCAGGTCCTCTAGGACCCACATCCCTATGGCAGCACCCTAGATGGACTCAAGGTCCTGAGATCCCGCCCCAGGCGGTCCTCAGCTGAGCTTGGCTATCAAATCTGAGGGTGGGCTAGAGTCCGACCCCCACCATCTCTCATCCTCATAGTCCCTGGCTCTTGCCTCAGGTCCCGTCCCTCAACCCTTGGCCTGCCGTTCTCCTATCTCCATTTCGTGACCGTGCCAGGAACCCGAGCGGCAGTGCTTGGCAGACCACACGCGCACGTTCTCCCTGCCCGGTGAAGCCTTGGAATCCAGCAGAGCCGAAGAGGCCGTGTGCCGGCTCGTGCTCTTTCCCTAAATTGTGCGGGGAGGGGTTGTCTCCCCAATCAGGGCAGCCCTGGGTCCGGCCAATGCCTCGCTTTCCTGGGACCACTGCCCATCCCTTCCTTCCGCCAGCCTTTCTCTCTGGCCTGTAGAAAGGACGAATTCCTCCTGTCCTTCAAGGCCTGGATCCAAAGCCACTTCTTCCGCGAAGCCCCTACTGCCCCGAGCCCTCGTGTTCTGCCCGCGCGCTTCCCTGCCCTTCAGCAGGGGCCTCCAGTCGAGGTGGGGTGTGGTGGGTCTGGCCCAGTAGACTTGGAGCTCCTTGAGGGCAGGGACCACAACGGATTCGTTTCCTTTCCACGTCCCCAGCCCCCAGCGCGACCTGGTGCAGAGAAGACGCACAATAAACATGCGTGGACTTGGAGCGGTTCTTCTTGTCTTTTATTAATCCTTCCCGTCCTTCTCCCTTCTTTCTTTTCCTCCTTCCTTCCTCCCTCGTTATTTTTTATTTCTTGGTTATATTCAATTGTCATGTTTTTCAGGCTCATTAAATCCATTTAGAGACAAAAGAATAAAAGGCAGAAGGGAAAGGGAGGGGGCGG
>NW_022103968.1:27617948-27621833 GCF_000313985.2 Echinops telfairi | reverse complement strand
CGCCGCGCCGCGGTCCCTGCACCGCCTTTGTGCCGGGGAGGCGCGCGCGGGGACCTAATCCATCAAATTGTCTACAAATTGTGAAGAAAATTCAAAAACCATATGGTCGCCAGCGCCGGCGCGCTCTGGGCTGCGGAGGGCCGCGGCCGCGCCCGCACCCGGAGCCGCGGGGGGCTGGGCCCGGCTATTGTCGCCTGTCAGCGGCCGCCCGGGCCCATTCGTCCCGGCCTTCATGGTCCGCGCTCCGAATTACAGACCCATCCATCCTAAGAGAGGGCGATTTATGTCGCCCGGGAGGAACCGGCCGCACGCCGGCCCCGCCGCCTGGCCTCCCTCCGCTCTCTGCACTCTGCGCGTCCTGGTAGCTCCTCTCCGACCATCCGGACCGCTTTCTCTCCGTCCGTCTCTCGGTCACAGTGTGGCTTCCTCGTTCTCGTTCTCTCTCCCGCCGCAGCCACCGGGCCACTTGGTTCTGTCTGTTTTCTGTGTGTCTTCTGGGGCTCCTTCGATTTCAGTTGCTGGAGGTCTCCCCGTTTCCTCTCGGACACACGTTCCCGACTCAGGCCCCGGGGCCCAGCGCCTGCCCGCCACCAGATGCCTATTTCTCACATCAATTTTGCGGAGAAAGAGAGCCGAGAGGCCTGAAGGCGAAACCCCACTCTGGTGACAGCGGCCACTCGCCAGGCCAGACGCAGCCCCTAGAGAAACCCGCCCTGTCCTGCAAAGTGAAAGCGGCATGCTCCCCTGCCAGAGACACCCCAGAGACCGGGACCCCAGACAGTCCCCTCGCCGTTCCTGGTCTCTGCCCCTTAGCCCGATGAAGAGCCCAGAACTCCTGGATGTTACCAGGCATTTACCCCAACTTTCAAGCAAATCCGGCCCGCACTTCAGGGCGCCTGCATGCTAGACAATGAGGCCTTCAGCCGCACTCCGCTGTGGGGTGACACGGACCCTCAGGCGGGAACCAAACGTGGGCATCCCCAGGCTACATTCTGCGGCCTGCCGCACTGAGCAACGCGGGCCTGCTACGCCCCCCGAGGGGAAGCTCACCCTATGTCCCCCGGGAGCTGAGCCACGCCTGGAGAAGGCGGTTGTGTCCGGTGAGGGTTCTCTGAGCCGCAGGGCAACTCTTTCCTCACCACTTGTCCCATACAAATTAATTTTGCTCCGGTGGCGCCCCCAGCGCACACTCGAATTTTCTCCCAGCGCCTCCCGCCTCGTTTTTTTTACCCGGACCTGGCGAAGCCCGCTTCTGCCCGCATTTACGAGCTGCGGCGTTCGGGGGTGAGAAACGCCTCTCCGCGCCGCTTCCCCCTCGCCCATCACGCTCCATCTGCCCCAAGACTCTCCCAAATCCGGGCGTGGGGTGACCAGCAGCTGCAGGAAGCTGAGTCTGCTACGACTTCCCAGTATCCGGCCCAGCACTCAGACACGGTCACCGCTGGCTCTAATAAAATGGCAAAGACTTTATTTATCGGAGAAAGAGGCCTTGGGTACAGTCCGAGGAGGAGGGGCAGGGCGGGAGCAGGGGAGGGGCCCGCGGGACCACCCTCAACGGGCCACCTTCCTCTGGCCATATCAAGCTGGGAGTGGGGTGCTGGAAGCTGCAAGACAGGCCCAGAGCTAAGGAGGAGGAAGTGGGCTGAGGGCGCTGGCCGGTCTCCTCTCTGTCTCTGTCACATGCAAAAAAATTCTAAAAAGAGTAAAAAATAATTCTAGGGCTTTGGGTTCGTTTTTCGTTGGTTGGTTGCTTGGTTGACTGAATTTCCCCCCTGCTTTGTCCCCTAGTGCTGGACCCCAGCAGGCAGTCCAAGGAAGCTGTGACACGCTAGGGGTCTAAAAAAAAGCGGTTTGTGGGCAGGGGAGGCAAAAACGGCGTGGGGAACAGACTTCTGGGGATGGGGGGAAAAAAGGTCGATTTGAAACTTGCAAGTCAGGACCGGCTGCCCCTCTCACCCTCTGCCCACGTGTGTGGAGGGAAAAGGCAGAAAATAAGTCAATGGCAAGAGGCCGAGGAGGCCAAGGAGAGAGCCCCAGGATGCATTCGTCACATGCAGAGAAAACTCAAAGCAGGCGCCAGCCTCCTTCAGACAGCCTGGTTCGTGTCAGGGGCCTCTTTGCGGCCTAGTCCTCGGCAAACCCGGCAGCCCAGAGCTTGGAAAACATTGAAATCTTCAAGGTTTGAAAAAATAAAAGAAGGAAGCCAGGCTGCGGTGCGAGCAGCCGGCCCTCCTGGTTTACATATCTGTACAGAAGCCATACAGAATGGCGCGGCCAGGGCTCCCGGGGCGGCGGAGGCTGCTCGCGCGGCCGGCCCGGCCGGCCAGCCCGGGTTTATTGCTTCGAGAGGGAAGAGGCGGCCGGGGCCGGGGCCGGGGAGGAGGTGGGTGTTGCAGAGGGGGTCCCAGCTCCCCTCGGCGGCAGTCCGGTCCGGGAGGCGGCGGGCGTGCGGGCGCTCGGGGCCCGGGGCGGCAGAAGCTCCAGGGCGCGGCTCAGTCGTCCACGTCGATCTCCTCGTCTTCCTCGTCCTCTGAGCAGTCCTGGCTGCTGGCCGGCTGGTCCGTGAGCGGGGAGGCCGGGGAGAGCTGCAGGGGCCCGGCGCCCGGGGCCTGCGGGACGCCTGGGGGTATTGCCGGGGAGCCGGGCCTCGACTTGGCCCGGCCGCAGCCGCCGCCGCCCGCGGCCTCCGAGTTCTGCTCTAGTTCGGCCAGCGCCACGATGTCCATCTGCCCGCTTGGGCCCAGTTTCTTGGCGGACTCCACGTCGGCCTTCATCTCCTCCAGGTCCCGCTTGAGCTTGGCGCGCCGGTTCTGGAACCAGGTGATGACCTGTGCGTTGGTGAGGCCCAGTTGCTGCGCGATTTGGTCGCGGTCGGCGGGGGACAAGTATTTCTGGTAGAGGAAGCGCTTCTCCAACTCGTAGATCTGGTGGTTGGTGAAGGCCGTACGCGACTTCCGTCGCTTCTTGGGGGTCTGCCTCTGCCCAAAGATGGTCATCCCGTCGCGACCTGCGAGGAAACCACAGTGTAGCTTTTCGCCAGGCAAAGGGGAACCCCCCTCCCTCTGGTTCTCAGCCCATAGCCCTCACCCCCATCACCTTATCCCACCCAGGCCCTCTGGGCCTGCCGTCTGCCACCGTTTCCTGCTCAGATCAAGTGGGCTTCTTGGGCTAGGGCAAGCCTCCTCACAGCAAACTCTCCCCAGGAAGTCCCTAGGAAAATGGGTTGTGGTCTCTGGCCCCTAGCTAAGAGTTGCTGAGAAAGACCCAAGCTCTCTGGGAGTGGGGGAAAAGCCAGGCAGGCCAGGCCGACTTCGGTGGGGACCCCGCCAGCTCTGGACGCATTCGCAGGCACCCCAGCTCTGCCTTACCCTGAAGGTCCCAGCAAAAAGGCTCTCGGTCCCCCACCCTGTCAGCAGGACTGGGCGCGCCTGGGCCACTGGGACCCGGAAGGAGCTGGGCAGAGCACGCAGAGCGTGCGGACAGGGCCTACCCAGACGTCCCTCGGAAATAGGGTTAGGGGTCCTGCCCCACCTTTCCTCTCTCCCAGCTTCAGGGACTCCGGAGGAAGGGCCCTGGCGGCTGGCGCGGGATGAGGCAGGCAGGGGGACGCAGGGGACCCCGATGGCGGCGCCTACCTTCGGCTGCCTGCAGGACGCTGACCTCCAGCCCCTTAAAGGTCTTGCTGGCGAGTTCTTCCAGCGCGCACAGCGGCGAGGTCTGCGAGAGCAGCGCGCGGCCCGCCAGCGGCAAGCCGCCCGGCGCGTGTTTGTCCGCCGCGGCCAGCAGGTGCGCCGCCCCGCACAGCGAGTAACTTCGCCGCACGGACGGCTTGTTGAGGATGTCCTCGATGCTGAACGGCGTCAGCGGCTTGTTGGAGTTGGCGGG
>NW_022103968.1:27600491-27617554 GCF_000313985.2 Echinops telfairi | reverse complement strand
AGGCCGGAGCCGGGGCGCGCCGCACGGGGCTCCAGTTTCGCCAGCCCCGGTGCTATTTAAAGGTGTCAGGTGGCTCCGCGGCGGCTCCTGGCCCCGGCTCCTGGCGGCGGCGACAGTTGGAAGCGCCGAGGCAAGGGCGCCGATCCCGGACTGCGAGGGGAGGCGGAGAGACGGGGCAATTGACTCTTGCTAACAAGTTCGCCTTGATGGAGGAGTAATCAATTATCTGCAGCAGCAGCAGGCACTTCGCTCGCTCCCCTTCTCTCTCCTTTTGCCCGGTCTTTCTCCTCTCTTCTTTCTCTCTCCTTCCCCTGTTCTCTCCCCCTCCTCCCTCCCTCTCTCTTCTCTTCCTGCTCCCCCCGTTTCTCTCCTTCTCTCCCTCGCCCTCGCCCTCTCTTTCACTCTCTGTCTGTCCAATGCAGGCGGCTCTAAGTTGGGAAGCTCATTAATTAGCGGGCCGGGGGTAGGAGGAGCCGGCTGGAATTAGCCTGCCTAATGCGCCTGTCAGTCCCGGCGCCGCGCCGCGCTCGGCCCGAGCTGTTTGTAAATTACATTAGCAGCGCCTTGATGGCACCCGAACCTCGGGCGACCGCCACGCCACCGCCCCCACCCCAAACTGCTAGCCCTGCGCTGGGCGCACCCGCCTCCCGCCGGCCTGACGTCCAGGGCAGCGCTGGCCCGGAGCTTTCGGGCTCTCGGACCAGAGATCGGCAGCGGCGCGCCCGCCGCGCTGGCCAGGTAAGTCCAGGAGTTACAGTGGGCCCCGCGGCCGCGCAGCTCGGGACTTGGCCGAGCGGAGATCGGGACCCAGAAGCACCCCTGTCCTCAGACCCTCTGGTCCCACTTTCCCCCTCCCAGGACCCTACTTCTGGGGAGAGGGATTCCTCACCCTTCCCCCACCCCCTGGCCCGAGGGAGGTCCGGGAGGGCTCCGCAGCCCTGGGTGGGGCGACAGGGGACGCAGTGGGGGCGGGGAGGGGGGACTCCAGAGCTGGGAGAGGCGGCCAGTCGGAGGACCCAGCCCTCCCGTAGGCGAGCGGCGGAGTGGGGGGAGTTGCTGGTGGCTCTGGACGCCTTTCCCCCTGGCCTGAGCCCGAAGCGGCAGCCCTACCTCCGGTGGCAATCGCGCGCGTACTCTTTCCTCCCGCACTGCCTCTCAGGCCGACTGGGGCCACTACTCTCCGGAGGGCTGGCATCCGAAGGGCAGCCGGGGCCGGGTTTCGGGACTCTCCGGGCGACTCGGGGCCTCCCTGCGGCCCTCTGCCCGGCCTGGGCCTGGGCCGGGGCCCCGCGGCCGGCCCCGCCCCGCCCAGCGCCAGGCTGGAGTGCTGAGCCCGGCCGACTCCAGCTGTTCCGGATGCCGAGCGGGGACTTGGTGGGCCGGGCCACTGCTGGGGCTTGGCTCTCAGGACCCTGCAGGATTGGAGTCAGGTTGGGGTGGGAGAGGGCCCCCCTCACGGCCCGGACTCGACATACCCGGTGTATACTTTGTGTGCATCGGTATTTGGAGGTGTCATGGTTAGCTTGGCCTTTGAAATGTGTGTATTCGTGTGTGCTTCTCCGCGTGTATCTTTGTGTAAACGTTTGTGAACCCGTGGGGATTTCGGCGTGGCGGACGGGTACCTGTCTCCTCCATTTCCCCAGGTACCACGGTGCCTCGGGCCCTCTTTTCTCTGGCTTCTCGGTCTGATTTGTGTGGGACTGCTGACCCCCTTGCCCAATTTTCCGTTTCTACCCTCCGAGAAACAAGGAGAGGGGGCTGCAACTAAGGGAGGGAGAGACCCTCCGGGAGAGAACCCCCCCCCCCACAGCACAGTCGCCCAGCCCCAGTCCCCCCAGCCCAGGCAGCTGGGCCCTTCCCTGGCTTTGTTTGTAAACTCGTGGCTGGGGGAGCACGTGGGCAGTCCCGCTTGGACCAGAGAAGCTCCTAAAGTGGCTGGCCACGAGGGGTTGTGCACTGAGCAGGCTCACCAGGGCTCTCACATCTGGTGGGCAGAGAAGCTGGCTCAGGACAGGAGGTAGGTTCTCACAAGGCTTCCTGCATGGGCTGGAGGTGCCCTTCGCCCCCAAGGGAGGCTTCTTTCTTTATCTCAGCGTTTGGTTACTGGTTTGGAACCATGCTAGCAGCTCTCCGGTGTCAGATGTGATGAGAAAGGATTTTTGCTGGGGGGTGGGCAGGCTTGAGAGTGTCGGGAGAGCTCTTTCCTCTTTCCCCATCTTTGCCCTGCAATTGCAGGTGGTAGTGCAGGAGGGGGGCAGGAATGGTGAGGATGGGGATCCCAGTTCCCTCAGATACAGGCATTTCTGCCCTGTCTGCTGCATCCTATTGCCCTGAGAGCCTTGGGATGATGCCAGGCCTAGCCAGGAGGAAGTTATCTCAAGGGGAGAGTCCAGAGGCCAATGAAGAGGGGGCACCAGAGGGAGGGGACACCCTGGAAGCGAACCCTGCAGCCTGGAAGCTCAGACCACCCCCACCCGCCCGCCCTGTCCTTATAACCTCCGCTTATAGCTGGCTGCCTTTCCTGCCACAACCCCAAACCTCCTGACTCTGCCCCTCAGGCAGACCGCAAACACCCAGCGAAGAGCTTAGGGACCAGGGATTTGGGGGCCCTTGTGTTCCGAGAGGCTCCTCCCAACCCCCCATATTCTTCTTGTCTGCTTTAGTCTATGAACCCAGTGTTGCTCTGCAGGACAAGACCTTGAGGAGAAGCCCAGCCCTGGCTGTTGCCCAGAGCCCTCACTCTCCAGACCTCCAGCAAGGCTGCCCAGGAGGAGAGGGCTGGGATTTCAAGAAGAGAAGCAGAGGACAGGATTCCTACCTGGAGCCTTGCTCCCTGGGGCCTTTAGTCTTTGGTCAGTCAAGACAAAATGGAGAGGACGTTCCTATACCTGCCCCAGAGATGGGGGAGAGAAAGGTGGCTTTCAGAGAGCCGACCGGTTCGCTGTATTACCTCTTTCAGCACCGGCTGTCAAGCCCCTCCCTTCCTGCCCTGTGTTTCCACCTTCCCTTTCCTGACTCATTGCTCTTTGGGCCAGTTGGTCCACATCTCTGGTCAAACCCGAGGGACACACCACAA
Organism: Echinops telfairi; assembly: GCF_000313985.2. Classification (NCBI taxonomy): domain Eukaryota; kingdom Metazoa; phylum Chordata; class Mammalia; order Afrosoricida; family Tenrecidae; genus Echinops; species Echinops telfairi. Next base: position 27,614,478 of record NW_022103968.1, on the reverse strand, counting down.
GGGGAAAGGCCGACCGGGAGCATGTGATGCCACCCTGTCTTGGGCCCCCAAACACCTCCATCTTCTAGGTCATCTTTGAGGCCAGCCCAGCTGTCCCACCTACTCTCTCAACTCATGATTTCACTTGCCCACCTTGGTGCTAGTGTCTCTGGTATCTTGGGTTCGAATCTTCTGGCCTCCTGCACCCCACCTTGTCTGAGTTGGGTTTTGGATTTGTGGGTTGGACCTTCCCCTCAAGACTTAGAGATCCTTGAGGAGAGAGGGTCTCAACTTGGGAATTCTGTTTGCCCCATCTGCACCTGTGCGCAGGCCCGGGGCACTGGGCACCCTCAGCTGATTCCTTGAATGAGTCTCCACAGGGTAAATGGGATGTAAGTGACTGTCTCATTGGGAGGGAGATGGTTTTGGAGATTTTGAGAAGCCAAATGGAGAATGACTCCCACAGTGGAGGCTGGGAAGCTGGGGAGGTACCCCACCAATCACCATCAGGGCTCAAACCATTTCTCCACATCCAGCCCACTGACCTGAGGTAGGCAGGAGGCCAAGTTCCCACTTTAAGGTGCCCACGCTTCAGTCAGCTGGGCCACTGTCATCTTGCCCAGAGCTGGAAGCAGCTGGTCCGTGGAGTCTGCTCTGTCTTTTGCCTTCAGAACCTGATCTTCACTGTATCCTAATCTCTGATGTCTGCTCACCGCCTATCAGATCCTCTCCAGTAAAAGAGGAAGAATTCACTTTAGGGAATCATCCACACACAGAAGAGGGAAGCATTGTTGCCTGCATCACCGGAATAAGGGGGCCCTGAAGACCCAAGCAAAATTCCTTAGTTACTCCTTAGCACAGGGAACTCAGTCATGTTAGGGATGCTCCCCTCCTCCCACCTCACCCCTCCATGGGCTCCATTTGACCCAGTCTGCATTTCTTTGGTAGTATCATTCCTTCCCAGTGATCCAGGTAAACACTAACATTGGCTCTTGAGCCCGAGCCTCCCTTTGAAAAGAGAATCTAAAAAACAAAAACAAAAAAAGAAAAGGGAATCTGACAGGGCGTGAAACAAATGAACTTTCTCCCCCACTCTGCACAATCCAGGTAGTTTTGTCCCTTGAGGATGTGCTCTTCTGACACCCCACCCCTCTGATGCTCCCTTTGAATTGAGGGAGCTCCCACTACCTGGAGATAGACTCTACCAGACCTGCCTCCTGCTGCCCTCATTGAGCCAGGGCTGCCCAGTTTGGTTTTTAGATTCTGCCCTGGGCCATTATAGTAACAACAATCACCATGACAACAAATATGGCAACGCCCTTACCAGGTGTCAGGCTCCAGGCTAAGTCTTCAGGCCCGCTTTCATTTCTTATTCTACCCTAAGAGGCAGCAACTGCTAGCACTTCTACTTTATGCATAAGGAAATGAGGCACAGAGAGGTTATGTGACCTGTCCAAGACCACACAGCCTATTTGGGAGTGATCAGGATTTGAAGGCTGTGTTTTTCAGACTCAGTTGTGTGCTTCGCATCCCCAAACTGGGAGAAAGATGGCACTTTCAACTCCCGGAAAAAGTTACCGTTTCAGAAACTCAGGGACAGTTCTGAGTCAACATTGACTGGATAACAGTGATGTTGTTGAGTCCCTAAACCATCTCAAGAGCTCTTTGAATGAACCTAAGGAACTTGTCAGGTGCCAAAAATTATATGTAAAATCCTGTGTGTGTGTGTGTGTGTGTGTGTGTGTGCGCGCGCACTGCCCTACTCCAAGCATTGGGAACAGGGAGGCAGCTGCTCCCGAATTCCAGCAGGGCTCCTGTCTGCTCCTGGACTGACCTACTCAGCCAGACTCAGGTCTCAGGACCTGGGATCTCTGCTGACAAGTAGGCCACCTGACCACCTTTTTGAGCCTACTGACCAGGAAGCCACATTACATGGGCCAGCTTCCTCTTGGCTCTTTATCCCAGTGAGGAAGACAGACTCCAGAAAGTCCGGGGGCTGAGGCAGAGATCACAGAGACAACCAGAGACGGGAAGAGACAAGTTCCCAGAACAGCCCTCCATGTTGTGTTCCCTCCCTGGGGATAGAATGACTTCCCTTTGTCCCAACTCCTCCTGGCACTCTCTTCCTGACTTTAGGGGTCATATCCTTGGGGAGGCTCCACTGTGCTCCTCAGCATCCTCCTTTTGCAGTCACCATTACAAGGCTTTGTTTGTCTCTGCCTTTCTCTGTCTCCCTGAACCTGGCTGTGAACTTGCCTCTTTGCCAGCCTGCCATCCACTGGGTTCCCCAAGCATTTGTTGAAGGAATAAACTAAATGAGTAAATAAGAGACAAAGAGAAAGCCACCTCAGCCTGCACCCTGGAGAGAGGACCAGGGTGAGGGTGGGGGGTGGTTGGCAGGGTGGATGCATTATCCCTGCCAGCTGTGTGCAGATGGGTGGGAACCCCCTGCCACTCCCATCCTCAACACATACCTCATTCTTTAATGCTCTGTGGCCATTTTGGTAACAGGGCTGGGAGGACGTGGGTCCAGGTTCTGGGGGGAAGAAGGGGGTGGGGGTGATGGGGTGGGCAGGACTGGCAGGAAATCAACACTGCCAGTCAAGCAGGGGTTGGTTGGTCTGTCCCAGGAGTGGCAGTTGAGTAAAGGTCTAGGAGTATTTGGCTGGCTGCCTTCCAGGCAGGGGCGATAATTGTGCTGGAAGCCTGAGGTACCAACCCAAGAGGGGACTCTGTTGGTGCCCCAAACCACTTCCCTTTGTTGCCCAGGCTGTATGCTGCTGGGAATGGCAGAGCCTCAGTCGTGGTGGCTGTTTGGCTGTTTGGTGCGCGGGGTGGGTGGGGGGTGGGGGGAAAGCGACGGGCAGAGCCCACAATGGCAGTTGCGTCTTGCGGAGTGGCGTCCCAGAAGCTCCAGACCTGCTCTCTTTCCCCTAGCCTAGTGCACCTTGGAACTCCATAATGGTGGTTGGCGCCCTCCATTCACTGGGGTCTCTCCTGCCTCCTGGGGCCCAGGTGGACAGACTCCTGGACTGAGGCTCGGGAATGCAGGAGAGGAACTGGCGGGCCAGGCGGGCTGGGGAAAGGCCTGAGTCAGGCTCCTCATAATAAACTGCTCGTGAATAATTCAGGAGCCACGTGGGGGCTCATTGCATTAGCCCGCACCACCCCTCGAAGGGAGGGGGCGTGTCAGAGAGCGCCTGAGAGGGAGGGAGGCAGCTAACCCACCTACCCCGCCCCAGCTGAGTCCGAGTTCCATTAACCTCGGGAGTCCCCCACCCTTTTGGACCCTACCAGTTGCGGGCCACTGGCTGGGCAGTGCTGCGTCAACTAAGATACCCCACTGCCTCAGGACCCTGGACAAGGGAAAACAGGCATCGGGTGGGAAAGGGGGGAGGGGGGCGTCTGTCCTGTAACAAACCCGCAGGGCAGCCGCAGGCCCTGGAGGCCCGGCGAAGGTGAGCTCTGGCCTGCCCTCCCTGCAGATGCGCTGCAGCCGCGTAGTCCCCGCCGGGCTCTCCTTGCCATCGAAGTGAGCCACCCACCAAGCCGCAGCACCTAGAGTCGGGGATTCAGGCCCGGCGGCACCCGGCATCCGCACCGGCACCTGCACCCTCAGCCGCAGCCGGCCCAGCGCAGACAGAGAGCCGGGGTTGGCGGGGCCTGGAAGGGCGGGCCCCTTCTCCTGGCCCAGGGCACTCACTGTACACAGTCCTTGGGGTCACCAGCCTCGTCCTCTCCAGCAGCCCCCTCCCGCTCCCTTCCCACGTGGGACACTTCGGTCCTAGACCCTCGCACCTGCCCGCTGGCTCTGTGGGAGGAGGTGGGAGTGGGCTCTTAGCCGGGTCTTCAGGGCTCAGTTTCGCTCACTCAGCGGGACCCCAAAGCCTCTTGGGAGGTAAGTCCTCTCTCCTAGGCTCACGCCCCTTTCCTCTTGGCCCCTTCCTTCTGCCTCCTCCCCCCTTTTCCTCCCCAAGCGCGTTTCTCTTCAGTTTCCTTGGAAGGAGTTCTCGCTCAGCCCCTGACCCCGGAGAAGGACTCGCTCTGGCTCATGGCTCACGGCTCACGCTGCTGGTGCCGGGGCTTCTGTCGAGGCAGGCGGTTCCCACCCCTTCCTGGGCAGTGGTTAGGGGTCGTCTCTCCGAAGGTGAGGCAGGGCTGCAGTTACCTGGACCTCAAAATGTTTCCCTCACCGATACCTTTGGGTAAGTCTCCAACCCCCTCCGAACCTTGAGCCTGGCAAAAGGCAGGAGGTTTGGGAGGGTGAAGGGAGACTCAATCTTGGCATTCGTTTGGGGAAGGAGTTTGCCAGAGTTTAGGTCTGAAGAGGAGATGAAATGTCAGGAATTCTAGGTCTGAAAGGGCCGTCGGCTTTAACAAGGCTTTAACAAAACATTTCGGGAGTAGTTGGTAGCTTGCCGCTCTTTCTTTCTCTTTTCTTTTCACAGCTGACGGGGTGCCCTGCATTAGAAACCGACTCCCCAATGCTCTCTCCGTCTCCATTGGACCAAAGAGGAAAGAAAGGTTAAGACTCCGTCGCGCTCATTAGCGCCACCAGCGGAATTAGAACCCACAACCGGTTGGGAATTGCCCTGCCGGTTACACCCTGCAACCGCCTTCTGCAGAGAACGGAGCCCTGAGCAGCGGGCTGGGCTGCATCTTGAGCACTTGCGTTCCCTCTCTCCTGGGGAAGCTTTGAAATCCTATTTAAAGGCAAACGATTTGCGTGGAGCCCAGAGAAAGATGGGAGTAAGGCCCAAGGAGGGCCTTCTGGCGTGTTCAAGGGCAGTCCCCATCGCCGGGAAAGGGTGATGGTTGGGTAGTGAGTAGCCACGGCTCCGCCTTCCTGCGCCAAGACAGTCTATCGGTCGGTCTAGACCGCCGTCCTGGGCAGAGGGGAGGAGGCACCGTGGGGAAGCGGGTGCAGACGGCGGCTCCCTACTCTCTCCCTCTCCAGCGGCGCCTGCGGAGGTGGGCTTCTCCGAGGTCGGCCGGCAGTGCAGGAAGAAGGCCGGCCGGCTGGCAGAGCCTTGGACAGGACAGCCTAGGCAGACGCGAAGGGCTTGGATTCTGACTCCCCGGCGACCTTTCCTGAGCCCCGGCCGCAGGGTTGCCCGGTGGCAAACCCGACAGGCCTCGGATCCCTCCAGCCACAAGTCCCATTACACTGTATTTATGTTTCCCTTTATTGTTTTTTTTTCCCCTTCCTTTTTCTTATTATTGTTTCACTCTGGGGGAGGCAAAGGATATAATATATTCATCTTTATTATCCCAAATCTGTGTGAAGCATTTAATAAAACGCTGTTTCCACACAGCCAGGGATATTAGTGTGAGCTATTCTTAAGTTAATGCTCCTGTGCGCAGGGCGCCTTCGCCACAGCGCCTGCTGCTGGCCGGTAGGGGGAAGCTCAGGCCCGGCCTCCGCCCGCCCAGCCCGCGCCCTGCTGGAGTCCTGGGTGTCTTTCTCCAGACTGCTCCTCAGTCTCCGTGCGCATCCTTGCGCGTCTCTCAGACACCGGCGGGCCCCAGCCTGTGAGGAGAGGCTCGGAAAAGCCGAGTTCAAGTCCTGCCCGAATCTCTAACGGCTCTGGGCCTGTAAAATCATGAAGGAAAATTCTGTCTGTGTGGCCACCTTCACCAGGAGGGGATGATAAGGCTTTATGAACAGGAAAGGGGGGCGGGGGGAGAGTGAGAGTTTATTGATAAGCGAGCCAGAGAGAAACAAGGACATTGTAGAAATGGTTCCAGGCAGCATAGACCCAGTAGGACCGGACCCAGGGAGGGAAGGCGGCAGAATCCAACCTCATTTGAATGGAGCCCAGAGGGTCTCAGGGCTCTGCATGCCTAGGCATCCTCCACTAGCCACAGAAAAAGGCACAGACCTTTGAAGATTCACCCTGGGTCCTCCCAGAGTCTCCTCATGCAGATAAGAATGCAGCTTCTGTTGTCCCACTTCACAGCTAGCAAACGGAGGTGACCCAGCTAGGAAATAATAGATATCCAGCCTAGGGACTTTATCTCCCCTGTCTCCTGAGGGCTTCCATGCTCGTGCCAGGGTGGAGTGGGGATCCAGGTTGAGCTACGCTGGGCGGGCTTTTTCCCTCCTGCTCCCTTCTCTCCATTACCTGGAGTTGTGCAAGGCCTCTCAGCTTTACAAGGAGCCCTAGTAGGTTGCTCACGGAAAGGTCTTTGGATGGAACCCCCAGCTCTCCCACTGGAGAAAGCTGAACCTATCGGCTTCCGAACACATCCACAGCCCAGGCACCAGTGACAGGCTGTCCTGCAGGTTTTGCTATGCCTGGAGTGGACTCTGTGGCAGTGGGTTTGTTTGTTTGTTTGTTTGTTTGTTTGTTTGTTTGTTTGTTTTCAAATAAACCTTACATTCTGTTCCTGACAGAGGAATGGTCACTTGATTTTCATAGTCAATACTCCTGTCTGTCGGGCCCTGGGTCTCTGAGAGCTGCTCACACCCAGCAAGGTGGAAGGCATTGTACGGGAGAGTCTGCAAGAGGGCAGGTGAGTCTCTCAGATTACCCGCCTCCTATCATTCTTGGTCCCTCCCTGGGAGTGGAGGTTGTACCGGGTCACCTGGCATCCTGAAGGCTAGACTACTTGGGAGAGCAGATGCTTGCCACCTGGGGCTGGTTCTGGAGGAGAGCGCTGACTAATTGGGTGGTGGGATTGGGACTTGGGTGAGGCAAGAAGGTGGGCAATTGAAGAAGGTGCTCTTTGGGGCTGGGGCCCTTATACCTTGTGTCTGAGACACTTCACTCATCTCCCCCTGGCCCCAGCTCTGCGTGTGCTCCCAGGGGTGGCAGCAGGGGAAGGAGAGGTGGTTCTCAGTCCATTCTTGGGACTGGCATTCTGACAGTGGCGATGCAAACAGTGGATGCAGATGCTTTGTTTGGGAGTGAGCCTTCCCCCAACACAAGGCTTGTGTCAGTCGGGCTTTGAACCTGCTGAGCAGAGTCAGAGTCTTGCCACCATTGCCACCGCCTTCCTCGTTTTATGATCACTGGCTTTGCAAAAGAGCAGGCTTAGAGCTTTACCCACCTCAGGCACTGTGTCCGCATATCTCTGTTGAGGATGGACTTTCAGAGTGTCTGACCTTTGGGGTCCTTTCTACTTCTGAAAGTCAATTGTTGCATAAGACAAGGTACACTCTGTGGGGGTTAGTTGATTCATTGCAATATAGTTGTTATTTCCAAACCTGACTCGGCTTTTACTAATGTTGAAGCTGTTTGAGGGCAGGGACTATGACTAATCTCTCTCTCTCTCTCTCTCTCTCTCTCTCTCTCTCTCTCTCTCGTTCTGTTCCTCCTCCTGATCCATGACCAGCACAGGACTAGGTACACAACAAGTGTTTGGTAAGTATATCCTGAGCAAATGCAAGTAAACCAATGTCAAGTAGCTGCCTGCCTACCTGACCTTCTGTTTCCCAAACTGAGGCCAGCCTCACCATTAGGGAAGCCCCGGGGCAGCCTGACCACCCCTGTAGGGAGGTTTCCCCACCTGAGCCTGGAGCTGAACCCACGTGGCGCATAGGAAGCCTCCTGTCACATAGGGACCCTTCCCTGTGCAACTCCATGGGCAAGGCAGGCCAGGCCAAGTTCTGCTTGCAGAGAAAGAGCTTGAGTCTCATACTGGACAAGCCTTGTAAGAAGCCATTGATTTGGGGGAGGAGGCCACTGGGAGACCAGAGCAGGGCAGGGCCTTCTAGGCAGAGCAGACTGCCTGGCAGAGCTGGAACCAGAGTTAGGCCTTGAAGGGTGTGTGGCAAGAACAAAGAGACAAAGGCAGGCAGGCCTACAATAGTTTGGGGAGCAAGTAGGCTTATCTGGCTTGAGCTAGAACTCAAAACCCAAGGTGAGCATCTCAAAGCCAACCCTCTGCTGGTATAAGAGACCTCCCTGGGGGCTCTGAACTCAAGGTACACGAGCTTATTGGGTAACAAGATGGACGCTTCTAATTGGCTTGGCCCAGGAAACCCACAGCCTGGCTTGAGCCCAGAGCCAGTCCAGGCCCACCTGGAGCCTGCCCCCCAGGACTGGCATGAACAGCTGTCCTGGGTCTCCCCAAATCAGAGCCTGAAATCTGGCACCATCTGCAGCCCAGGCACCCTGAGCTGGGGTGGGTGTCCCCCATCAACATGCTACCTCTTCCACTTCCCCTTCTACCCTGGCATACAAGTGGGAAGTCAAGGCCGGGTCTAGCCCAGCCCGGCCTGGCCGCCGGAGGGTGGAGCCGTGTGCCTGTGGTGGTGCCAACCAAGCCAGCGTGTAGGCGTTGCTGCAAAGGCCTGTCGCAGAGCACAAGCCTGCCAAGGAGCCGGAGCGCTGTGCCGCGTGGAGGGTGTCAGGGGTGGTATTGTCGGCGCACAAATGCTCAACTTTATGTACTTTTAACTAGAGGTGTAACAGATGGCCCCGTTTCTGTCCAAGCCAGGGAGACTGGTGCCCATTCCGGCTGCAGCCAATCAATCCCGCCACTCTGGGGGGAGCTACAAGCTGGGCTGGGAGGCCTGGAGCCAGCAATCGTACAAGGCTGTCTGCTCGGGCTGGCCCAGGGCTGCCTCTGCCAGCCGCTCAGCCACGGGCCTGGGGAGGCAGGGGGGCCGGCCAGCAGCAGTCGTTCCCGGCTGCTGGGTCAGAGGCCATGTGAGAGGGAGAGCCCAGGCCAACCTGTCAGGCCCCAAATGGCCGTTGAAGACAGAATCAGGTCTTCACTGCATCCCACCGATGTCTTCGCTCTCACGTGGTCTCCCTCTCTAACCCCCAAGTCTTCAGCTTCAGGGTTCCAGAACCCTGCCGTTTGGAGAGCGGGCATTACTTGGAACTGGGTGTGGACGGTGATGCCATGTCGAGAAATAGTCATGGGACAATGGAAGGCTCTGCGAAAAATTGTTCAACACAGAAGAAGAAGAGAAACCACCCCGGCCGGGGACCCAGAGCTGAAGGAAATTCTTTATTAATGTATTCTCGCACTCCTTCAGTCGATCACCAAACAGGGGGTGCCTACTGTGTGCCAAGTCCCTTGCTAAGTGCTGGGGACCCAACAATGTTTAGGTCATCGTGTCTGTCCTTGAAACCTCCTCAGAGGGGGACAGCAAGTCCACGGGGTACTTGGAGCACATAGCTCAAACTCCACTCACTGCCATCAGCGAGGCCCACGCATGGAGACCCTATGAGACAGGGTAGAGCTGCCCCTGTGGGTTTCAGAGACTGCAACTCTGGGCCAGTTGAACACCTTGTCTCTGTCCCACAGATTGGCTGGTGGTTTAGAACTACTGGCCTTGCGATTAGCAGCCCAACAGATCACCACTATGCCCCCGGGCTCCTGGAGTGAATGAATGGCTCGAGCCATGGAACTCTCTAAAAGGACTCTGAGAGCCCAGCCCAGGAACATTTCACCTTGCTTGGGGGGCCAATGAAGATTCCAGCAGGAATGGACCTCTGCGCTGGGGTTTAGAAGATGGGGAGGGGTTTCCTCTGGTGGGGAAGGCAGAGGAGAGAGTTTGGGGGGGGGAGAAGAACTAGCGCGTGTAATGGCAGGGTGAGAGTCTGAGAAGTTGTAGGTCTAACTAGGGTTTGGGATATGGGAAGGGGAGCCTACACCGGAAAAGTGCCAGGTGTAGGGGGTGTAGCAGTCTGGCAGCCTAGCCCAGCTGGCCTCTTCTTTCTGTGCCTCTCCTGTGGCCTGGGAACAGTCACCCCTCTGCCCCTCTCCCCTCCATTCTGGGGCCAGAGAAAGAGAGAGAAGGAAGAACCAGGGTCTCCTAGCCTGTGGGCAAGCCCGGAACTCGCAGAGGGCTGTGCAGCTTGGGCCTTGCAGAATGGTCCTGGTTCTGGCCTGCCTTTGGGTTTGTTAAGGGACAGAGCCAGGGACCAGAGGGCTGACTCTCCCTTACTCCTGTACCCAAGGCTCTTCTGAGACTTTTATAAACAGCCTTTCCATAGGCTCCCTAGAGATGACTTGGCATCTCATCCTTTCATTTATCAGCTGGGGCCCAGGCCCAGGCAGGGTACCAGATAGACCAGCATGGTTCTGGACTACGAGAAGCTCCTGTCCAGACTTGATGGGGGAAGACAGGGAGCTGGGCAGGGCCCCTTCCATTTGCAAGAAATAAAGGTTCATTTGAGTGACCACAAGCAAAAGGGGAGGGTCTTTTGTTCGGAAGCACGTGGTGTGGTCCTGGAACTGGGCCCAGAAAGCCTGCAGGGATGGAGACGGCTCCGGGGGCCAGCTTCTCCCTCGCGGTAAGGTAGAAGGGGCACCTGCCGGCATCTCTCTTCTCCCCGTTTCTCCTCTGATTCCTATTAATGAAATGAATAATAATAACGTTAATAATAAGTGCAGGCTAACTACTGTTGGTAGCTAACTGTTCTTGACTAAATGCCGGACGCATGGGTTTTCATGCTGCTCTCAGCCCCCTCCAAGAATGATAGGAGCTAGCTAATCTAATTAGCCCCATTTTACATAAGAGAACGCAGAGGGGCCAGGAGGTTAGGTCACCTGCTCCGGGTTCACCCCAGGCAGCGGCCAAGCCAGGATTCTCACTCAGGTCTGCCTCTAGAGGCCCAGCTCGGAACTACTCCTGACCCCCACATGGCACCAGAGTGCTTCCTGGGTCTTCTCATTATTTCTGGTAACTGTGACTTGCATTTGACCAGCCGGCCTTTCTGTGTCTCTCTCTACATCATCTCTACTAACTGCTCGAGTCTCTCAGTATTTCACAGTTCAAATTCCCAGGAGTGGGACTGGGATTGGCCCAGCTCATCTTTTAATGCCAGGCCACATTGCAAGCAGCTGCCCAGCCAGAGAGCTGGTTGGGAGTGGGGCTGTTTCTTAGAGATGGGGCTGTATGCAGCATCGCGGAGGCATCCGGGTGTAGTAGAAAGACTACCTTCAAGCTAAGGATGCCGTGCAAAGTGCTTCAAGAAAGGAACCAGGAGAGCCTTGAAGCTCTAAGGGTAGGATTTGGGGAGGAGAATTAGAGGAAAGGAATTCCTGGAGGCAGGAACCGTGTGTATAAAAGGACAACTGATAGAGCATGAGTCCTATTCAGGGACCAATGAGTAGGTCAATTTATGAGGATAGGGAAGTACAGGGAGTGGGGGAACAGTGGGAGAGATGCTGAATATCATCGAACTTGAATTCCAATTCAAGGGGAGCCATGGAAGGTCTTTGGGGAGGAAGGGGATATGAGCAGACAAGGTTTCTAGGTGGCGTAACCCTGGGTGCAGGACAGTTCCAATGGATGTCTATGTCTCAGTCTAATTACTACTTAAAGAACCTCCTTTCACTTTCAAACGAATCCTGATTTGGGTAATAAATTATACAGTCACCTTAGTTTTAGGGCAGGTGAGCTACTACTGCTATGTTGGCATGAGTGTGAATGGGGGTGAAGTGAGAGGCAGGAGGGTCACAGGTGAAGATACTGCCGTAGTCCAGGTAAGGAAGGCCGGACCAGGGAGGGGCAGAGAAGATAGAACACAAAGGGGTGTGTACAAGAGACAGGGTGACTGTAGAATTGACCAGACTTCTGGTTGTGTAGATCTGAAGGAGACGGGAGAAGGTGTAGTTGAAGTGAATCTTGGGTGTTCAGCTTGGTTGTTTGAAGTCTAAGTCCGGGGCTTGTTGGGACCGAGAGGTGGAGGCGGTGAGGTTTGTGTGGTCACCGTGAGTGTGAGGTGCGCTCAGCTAGGAATTCCAGACTGAACCTCAGAAGTGGTGTTGGAACGGGAGCCGTCTGTTAGGGATTTTCCCAGAGGGATGACTAGCTGAAGCTGGGTGACTGATGAGACAGAGAGGGCAGAGCCAGGTAACACTGGGAACTGAATCCTGGAAAACCCTGCATTTAGGAAGCTGAAGGGGAAGGAATCAGAGGAGACTGAAAAGGAGAAGTTTAAAAGTTAGGAGGAAAACAAGACAAGTGCCCTTGAGACCATGAAAGCTTTTTGGGGTAAAATCAATGTCAACTTTTGCTGAGCCGATGGTCAGGAAGGCAAAGTGGTCACGGAGTTGGCCCTTTGGAGGTTACAGGTAAGAGACCTAGGTGGTTAGAATGATAACCCTTTTGAAGGTTTGTTGAGGAGAAAGAGACAAGAGCTGGGTTCTCAAAGGGAGAGGGAGCCAAGATGTAGAAATGACCGATGGAGAAAGTTCTGGAAAGATGCAGGAGAGGTTGGGTCCTTGGTCTGTGTGTTAATCTGGGTAGACTATACAAACAAATCCAGGGAGACTCACATATGTATATTGAGAGCTTTATATAAAGCGTAATTGTACATTAAGAAAACATCCCATCCCAGTCCAGATCAAGTCCACAAATACAATATTAGCTCATATGTCCAGTACCAGTCTGTAAATTCCTCTTCAGAAACATGCGACACATGCAATGATGCCGAGTGCAGGAAGATCACAGGCCAGTGGGTGGAAAGTCTTGTGGATCCAGTGGCAGTGGAAGCATCTTAGCGCCAGTGTGGGTCTCCACGTGGCTCCTCCAGCTCCAAGGCTCTGGCTGCCATCAGCATAGCTCCATGTGGCCGGTCAACAGGAATGCTTAGCAGGGAGTGAGAGTGTGTCCCACCTCCAGTGAGCTATTTATTTTGTCTCCTTCGCGCCTCCAAATGAGGTCATCAAGCTGCGACCTGCTTGACAGGCTAACCTCCACCCCTTCACTCTTCATAGTCTCAAGCTGACAACAGATTATGTAATGACCGCAGGATGAAGAAAGAGTTCTTTAAAGAGAGGAGCAAAGAGGAATGTGGAGGATAGTGCAAGGTATTTTGAGGCCAGTGGGATCTAGATTCTTGATCAAGTTGAAGGACAGTTCTCTGAAAGAGGAGGGCAGGGAGTGGAATACTCTCATAGGAAGTTGACAGTAGTTGTGGGAATTGTCATGGGAGTCGATTATGGGTGAAGGAGGGTTCATCCCACACCCAGGGAGGGGTGAGTTGGGGCATCATGATCGAGCCAGTGTTTTCCACCTGCTCCAGTATGGCCAGAAGGGAAAGCCACACAAGCTTTTCCCGTTGATGGTGTTGTTTAAGGCTTGGAATTGCCAAGGTCGGATGACAGAAAGCACGCCCTTCAAGTGGCTGACAGGCGTCCAGGGTAGGGCGGCAGGAAGGGGACCCAGATGAGGGGGTGAGGGGTGGGCTGGGAGGAAGCGAAGGTTTGAGGGTCCGGAGAAGTCGGTCGGAATGGGGGAATGCGTGAGGTGAGCAGACTGGTGACTGAGGTCAAAGGAGGGAATTTCAGACGCTTGACATTCTGGAGTTTCCAGGGGTGAGAGGCCGTCATGCAAATTAGCAGCTGAAGAGAAGTAAAAGATAGTGTCCAGAAAGGCTGGACTGTAGACCTGCCGGTCTTCGGCGAACCCGTGTGGGGAACTGAGGAGGCGGGGTGGGGGGTGGCTGGGAGGAGAACTGCTGTCAGCATCCCCCACAACACTCAGGTTTGAATTCTTCAAAAATACACAATGGGTACAGATTCCTGGCTGGGTGTTGTTTTTCATAATCAGAACATTTACAAATAAAATGATTTTAAATAAAGACGGCTATCATGTATCCCCTCAGAAATGACCAATCATAACAGGTTGATGAATATCTCCCAGACTATATCTAAACTTTGTCAAAGACCAGAATGTCAGAAGGTGCGTCAATAAAACTATTAGGAAGAAAAAACCGAACAGAGCGTCAGAATGGGCTCAGTGGCAGCGGGCTTTGAACAACCCCAACGGGGGATTCCGCTGTAGATTCATGATGCTCCTGTAAGGAACGTCTTCATGTTTTGAGTTGTTTCAGATTTACACAGCAGTTGTAGGACACCACAGCCCGTTTCTAGGTGCTTCCTTCCCAGTTGCCTCTCTTGTTCACACCTCAAGTTTTTGTTGTTGTTTTAAATCGTTTTATTAGGGGCTCATACAACTCTCATCACAATCCATACACACATCAATTGTGTAAAGCTAATCTGTACATTCATTGCCCTCATCATTCTCAAAACATTT
>NW_022103968.1:27592611-27598813 GCF_000313985.2 Echinops telfairi | reverse complement strand
GCCCTGGCCCCAAAGTCCACCTTCTGCATTCCCTGGGGACCTTGCTCCATTCCTTTGCTGTTCCGCTGCACACCCCCAGTGCTTTGCCTCCGTGTGGCGGGATCAGATCGGGCGCAATTCCCACACTGTTTCCGGTGCTGTCCCCCGCAAGCCATGGTTCAGTGAGGGGCGTCATGTCTCATAGTGGGGCTGGCGATGTGGGCTGGCTGCTCTAATTGGGATCATTGTCCTCAAGGCCTGGTGGGCCAGGCACATCTCACATTGTCATGAGACTTTTGTCAAAACTAAGTAACCAGCATTCCTCTTATTATTAACTCAATCCCAGACCTTTTGCGGAGCTCCCTAGTTTGTCCACTGTGCTAGTTAAAGCTTGCCATAAGGGCAATGAATGTACAAATGCGCTTTACACAATTGATGTGTGTATGGATTGTGATGAGTTGTATGAGCCCCTAATAAAATGATTAAAAACTAAACAAAAGCTTGCCATGATGTTGGAAACACCTTCACATGATGCTAACCATCCTCTTAGTGGCTGCGTGGTAGTCTGTGGATGGCTGCATCCTGCCAATTCCCACAGTGGGATGCTTAAGTTGTTTCCAATTTTTCTGTCTTTTAAACAAGGCTGGGATGAGTCTCTTAAAGCTTAACCCTCTGAATGAGCCTGGGTTATTTCCTTAGGATGAATCTCTGAACATGCCATTGTTGGAGCAAAAGGAATACCACTGGTATTCACTGTTCTCCTAGAAGGCTCTCCCAATTCATCCTCACACTAGCACCTTTTTTTAAAAGTATATGATGAGGCAGGATGGGGGTGAGAGGGTCTCTCTTGATACCAGACCCTCTCCCTTTACCCTCAAATTCTCTCTAGGCCATGGGCCCAAGAGTCGACCCTGAATGTAGCTCGTAGCTGAGGGTGGGTGGGATGTGGCCAGGCTCTGGCCCCTGCCTTCTGGGGACACCTTCTGTGCTGGGAGCTGGGGAGGAGGGCCGAGGCTGCCTGTGGCCTGGGCTTTGTTCTCTTGCCAGGAGCTGAGCTGGTGGGAAAGGGAGAGATAGGGAGAATCTGTAACGGGAGAGAGATCGGAAGAGCGTCGTGTAATGAAAGCTGAGAGGCAGGAGGGCAGCTCCCTGAGCCAGCCCGGGGGCAGCAGACGGATTGGGAGAAACGTAACCTTCCCGAGACGCATGCTCCAGTTCAAGCAGGAGGCATTAGGGATGAAATATCTCCCGAGCAACAATTCATCTCTAACTGGGAGGAGAGGGACTTGCTGACATTTAGCTGTGATCAGGGGCTGCACACGCCTGTCTCCAGCAGCTAACAGGAGCGTGGCTGCCTGTGTGTGCATGCAACGTGTGTGTGTATGTGTGTGTGTGTGTGTGTGTAAAACGGTGTGATGGCTGTGAGTGAAGGAGTGTGTGTGACATGGTATGTGAGCAGCCGTGTATGTACTAGAGTCTAAAGGTGGATCAGTGACTGGCAAGGCTGTGTGCACATGGTACAGTGTCTGGGTGAGGATCTGAATGGACTGAGAAAGTGCGGTAGGGAAAGGGACATGGGAGCCTTGGGTGTGATGCCGAATCTGTGAGTGATTGTGCAAATGTGTGTGACGGTGAGGTTGACTCCGTCAACAGGTTTGAGACCTTCTAAGACTGGGTCTGAAAGCTATCCTGTTACCCAGTTACCATGGAGTTGATCCTGACTCAGGGCAGTCCCATGTGGATCGGAGTAGAACTGGGCTTCCCGGGATTTTCAGTGGAAGTGGACAGCTGCCCCTGGGTGGACTCAAACGAATGTTTCGACAGCAGCCAAAGACATGACCTGTTTGCAGGAACTCCTGGGATATGAGATAGAAGGATATGAAATGACTCCCAGACCAGGCTTGCCCTCTGGCTGCTGCTAGGCCACAGACTGGGGGGGAATCAGAAGGCACCCCCTCCTCCAGGAAGACACATTTCCCGGTGTGCCCTCGTGGAACTGTCCGGAGCAGCCCACCCTCTGTGTGGCTATAAGAGGGGCCCCTTTAAAATGGTATGGGGGCTGGAAGAAGCATAGTTATCAGGCATCAAAGAACAAAAAAATATCATGTGCTCACCTCCATGATCCGATTGCTGATGACAAATGGGTGCATAAGCAAATGTGGCAAAGAAAGCTGATGGTGAAAAAAAAAAAATTTTTTTTTAAATTAAAAAAAAAAGCTGATGGTGCCCAGCTATCAAAAGATATAGCATCTGGGGTCTTAAAGGCTTGAAGATAAACAAGCGGCCATCTAGCTCAGAAGCAACAAAGCCCACATGGAAGAAGCACGCCAGCCTGTGCGATCACGAGGTGTTGAAGGGATCAATTATCAGGCATCATCAGAACAAAAAAATCTTATCATAGTGAATGAGGGGGACAGTGCAGAGTGGAGACCCAAAGCCCATTTGTAGGCCACTGAACATCGCCTTACAGAAGGGTCTCAAGGAGGAAACGAGCCAGTCAGGGTGCGATGTAGCAACGATGAAACATACAACTTTCCTCTAGTTCCTAAATGCTTCCTCCCTCCCCCGACTATCATAATCCCAATTCTACTTTACAAATCTGGGTAGACCAGAGGATGTACACTGGTACAGATAGGAACTGGAAATACAGGGAATCCAGGGTGGATGATCCCTTCAGGACCAATGGTGTGAGTGGCAATAGTGGGAGTGTAGAGGGAGGGTGGGTTGGAAAGGGGGAACTGATTACAAGGATCTACATGTGCTCTCCTCCCTGGGGGACGGACAACAGAAAAGTGGGTGAAGGGAGACATCGGACAGGGCAAGATATGACAAAATAATAATTTATAAATTATAAAGGATTCATGAGGAACGGGGGAGCAGGGAGGGAGGGGAAAAATGAGGAGCTGATACCAGGGGCTTAGGTGGGAGCAAATGGTTTGAGAATGATGAGGGCAATGAATGTGCAAATGTGCTTTACACAATTGATGTATATATGGATTGTGATAAGAGCTGTATGAGCCCCTAAAAAAAAAAAGAATGGCATGGGGGCATCATCTGACATCACAAAGAGGAAGGAGAGTCAAACTCAATATTGGCCCGAGGCCAATTTCCATAAAGCAGACATCAGACACGCCAACCTCCTTGACCCTGAACCATCCCTCCCGGGGCGTACTCTACTTTGCTGCTGGGTTTAACAAGTCATAGCCATGTCCACACAGAGCTCACGACTGTGGGGTTGGTTAGATAGGTTAACAGGAAGCTACAGCACAGAGTCAGCAATGCTCAGGATACAGTTCCTCTGGGTAGGATTGCCTCTTCTCGGCTCTGCCCCCAGGCGCACCTCGTGCTGGTTCTCAGCCTCCCAGCCAGGAGCTTCCTTGGCCTCTGCCCTGCGCTAGCCCGAGTTACAGAGCTGCTTTAGCAGGGCCAACAAGTCTCCAAAGGGCACTCCGGTCCAAGGTGCTCAGCTCTAACTCCATGGTTTGACAGACTAGGTCCCCTGATTAAATTCTTGGAGGCACCCCACTTCCTAAGCGAGCCCCCTCCCCAAAGGGATCCTCAGCTGTACTTGCCAGGATGCCCACGGCTATCTTGTGCTCTCGGTTCTGCTGCTGCTCCTGGGCCTTGTCACTTCTTTGTCACCCCTTGGTGTCACAGTTCTCTGTCTCCTGGATCAAAAAGGTTCAGTGTACAGGGATCTTGGTGTCCAAAGGACATGCTCCCCTCTTGGCTCTTCTTTCCTGGTGGAGTGAGCTCCCCGCCCTCCCAACTCCCCATTCCTGCTGCTGAGATGACTCGTGGTCTATGCAGCAGGACAGCAAAGTCCACCAATCCCTATGTGAGAGGTCCAAAATTTTACAACCGCAGTCGATGCTGTTAACATTCATCACCACTAAATTATCATCCTATCCATATCTTCCTCCACATTCTCTATTCAGGATCATCAGGAACAGAAGAAATACACTAAACCTGCATGGTACCATTCAGTTGCATCCGTGATAACGGATGGCTATGTGCAGTGGACAGATTCTTGAAGTTTTCTTGGACATGGCCAAGGGCCTTAAGGGAATGAATCTCCGGGCCTGGGGCTCAGGATCGTAGTCTTGGGGCACACCAAGGTTGACTGGCATAACAGAGCTCTTCATCCTACTTTGATGAGTAGCAGACAGGAGCTGAAGAGCTCATGAGCAGCCATTGAAAGTGCAGCTGTTGATCTCACCTGGTCCAGAGGAAAGAGGAGTGATGACCATGGAAAGAGTCCAGGAGCTAATGGACCACACAAGCATCCATGGAGACCAGAAGCACAGCATGGTGCCGGGCTACCATGCCCAACTGCTCTAAGAAGGGTCCTGTTGGAGGGGCCCGGATAGAGTGGGCGAAACATGTGGAACAGAACTCGGATGAGAAGAGGCTCGGTGTCCAGGGTTGCTGTGCTTTGGAATTGTCTCAATGGCATTGAGCTTGATTATTGGCTTTGTTTGTTTGCTTTTTGGGGGTTTATTGGTCAGATGGAAATGGGTGGGGACCTCAAGACGATGGCCCTTGGAGGGTGACCTCCAAGTCTGGAACTGAAGTCCCTCCCTCTGTGTGTTAGAATGATCAGTCACTTAAGATCAAAAGGTCTTTTCAAGATCAAAAGCCCAAGGACGGAGAGTTAGGAAAGAGGGGGGCAATGGAAACAGGACTCACTGGGAGGAAGTGGGGGAAGTTACGGAAAGGATTGAAATGGATACATTGAAACAAAATGTGTGTAGATGGCTGAAGGTGGGACTGCTAATCCACTCTGTAAAACTTCACCAATAAAAAGTTAACAGGACAAAAAGAAACTAGGACAAAAGTTTACAGGACAAAAGAAACTAGAGGGGGAGGGAGGGGAAAAAGAGGAGCTGATATCAAGGGCTCAATAGAAAGTAAATGTCTAGAACATAATGATGGCAACCTATGTACAGATATGCTTGATACACTTGACGTCTGGATTGTTGTAAGAGCTGTGAGAGCCCCTAGTAAAATATTTTAATAATTAAAAAAAAGGGAAAGACACTAGAACTAAAAGAGCCGTATCAAGTAAATCACTACACCACAGCCTCTACTATTTTCTCCGAGGCTACTAGAACTTTCCACAATGGGACAATTAATGGGATTTTTTAAAAAATTGTTTATAAATTATTATTTTTTTAATTATTGGGATTTTAACATCATCAACAATTTTGTGTAATATTGACCTAATAAGAAGTCCTAGTAGTGCAAGTTTTATGTGCTTGCCTGCTAACCCAAAGACTGCGGGTTCAAACCCACCATGCACTCAGAGTAGCGATGGCAATCTGCTTCTGTAAGGGGTACAGACGTGGAAACCCTAAGGGGCAGTTCTCTTCTCTCCTATAGGGTCACTGTGCGTTGGGAGTGAGTTGACAGCAGCAGGTTTGTTGTTGTTTAATATCTCTTTCTTCTGCGAGGCTGTATGCACGGTGGCGGCCAGGACCATTCATCTAGGTCTGTTTTGTCCATCATTGTAACACCCATGTCCAGCCCAGTACCTGGGACCAAATAGGTAGTTGCTCTATAAATACTTCCTAGATGACTGAATGAATAAATGGACCGGGAATTCTGTTCCCATAAACAGTTATAGTCTCAGAAACTCACAGGGGCAGTGCCACCCTGCCCTACGGAGTCACTAGGGGTAGGTATCAACTCAATGACAGTAAGTGAAATCCCTAAGACACAGAGGCACATGCTTGCTGATGTGTGCATTTGAGCCAAGGTTTTGGGTGTCTGTGTACAGTCCTTAGGAGTTTGCTCCTATTTCATAAGCCTTCATCGCTAAGCCGGCCGGAGATGGAATGGCTTAGTGACAAGAAGGCATTTGATGAGGACAGCTCTACCCCTGCGTCATGGTTGGGTAGGTTGGGGGTCCAGAGGTATTAGATCTTGTTGGTTGAAGGGAGCCAAATCCTTCCTCATGCCCGCAGACTCTCTCCCACCTCACTTTCTAGGCCTGTTTGGGGCCCCCAAAGATTGCTAGATTGGATGGGGCCAGGTCAGACGTTTGACTCCGAAGGACCCTCTGCCCGTGTGGTCCAGGTCTCTGTCCCATTGTAGGGTTCAGTCTAGCGATCTTGCTTGAGTCCCGTGTGACTTAACCTCTGCAGATACAGGATCCCTTTGAGAAGACAACTAAGCCAACAGCGTCAGGCCACCTTCTCAAGGAGGGAAAAGGGCCGGGGGG
>NW_022103968.1:27581686-27591686 GCF_000313985.2 Echinops telfairi | reverse complement strand
TATGTGACCTCCTCCCTGGGGGACAGACAACAGAAAAGTGGGTGAAGGGAGACATCGGACAGGGCAAGATATGACAGAATAACAATTTATAAACTATCAAGGGCTCATGAGGGAGGGTGGAGCAGGGAGGGAGGGGAAAAATGAGGACCTAATGCCTGGGGCTTAAGTAGAGAGGAAATGTTTTGAGAATGATGGGGGCAATGAATGTACAAATGCGCTTTACCCAATTGCTGTGTGTATGGATTGTGATAAGAGCTATATGAGCCCCTAATAAAATGATTTTTAAAAAAGATTTTAAATCCTGATAGGAGTAGATAATCTCGTCTTTCTTCTGCTAAGGGACTGGTGGATTTGAACCATTGGCTTTGTGCTTAGCAGCTCAATGCATAGCCCATCCCCACACCACAGGGTTCCTCTTTCACAGCCTAGAGAAGGTTGGAAGGCAGCTCAACTCTGTCGATCGAGTCACTAAGAGTTGAATGTCGAGAGCACCTAGCAACATACCTATGACTGTAATCCCATTTGAGAATAAAATTGTTTTTGCTATGTTAGTGACCCCGTATCCATAAGGTGTATCTTAAATCTAATCACTTTTGAGATCTAAAAAGAGCAGGTGAGGCCTACAGAGCAGCAAACATACACAGGAATCAGATACTACGTGAAGACTGTCAAGGAACCAAGAGGAGCCAAAGCAAGAGGAGCCCTGATGGCATAGTGGTTACAATTTGGGTTGCTAACTGCAAGGTCGGCAGTTTGAGGCCACCAGTCCCTCCCTGGGAGAGAGATGAGGCTTTTCACTGCAGTCAACAGTTACAGCCTGGGAAACCCACAGGGGCAGTTCTACCCTATAGACTCGAGGCACTATGAGTCAGAATCTACTTGACAGGGTAACTTTTATTTGATGAGGTCACAGATGTTGAAAGGAGCCCTGGTGGCACTTGGCAGTGAGCGGAAAGGGGAGTGCTGCCAACCCACCAGCTGCCCGTTGGCATAGAAATGTAGCAACCTACTTCCGTAAAGAAGCCGCCATGGAAACCCCGTGGGGGCCGTCCTGCCCCGTCCTGTAGAGTCACTGCGGATTGGAATTGACTTGCTAGCAATAGGCTCTATGGACAGACTGAAAGAGATGAGGACCTTCCTTTGGCACCCAAAGAAGGCCTTCCCCTAGAGTTAGAGCCCTGAACTTGAACTTCACTTCTGAACTTTGAAAAAGTAAATTTCTGTTCCTCAAAGCCACCCACTAGTCTTTTCCCAGTCTGTCCCCTGAAATCCTACAACTGCCTGTGAGGCTCACCTCTGTTTCTGCTCTCCGGGTGGGTGGAAACTTGCTCGGCTGGGGGATTGCACTCAGCAAATCCCTTAGGAGAAGATGTTTTGGCTCAGAGAAAGAAGTGGGACCACAGGGTGGGCTGACAAAAGAGACTAGAGCTAGTGATTGTCCCAGTGACCTGACCCTTAATTTCCCCCTCAAAATAAGGGGGGAAGATAGAAATTCCTCCCAGGGGACCCCCAACCCAGGCTGTGGGAGCACAACTCTGCTCATTGTGGCAAATTCTGGGGCCTCCGTCACTCCGTGGCTCCCCTGACCTCTGATTTCCCTGCAGACACACTCTTCTGCAGCTGCCTTTATACCCCGGATGCCCCCTTCCCTGGCCTGCAGGGACTCTACCTCTGAACCTCGCTTTCCACCTCTACCCCACGCCTTCCAAGGCCTGAAAAGGTATACGGCTTGCTGCCTGCTCTGGAATCTGACCCCCGGAGTCAACAGTCAGGGCTTCGTCCCTCGGGAGAGGCAGGGGCAGGATTTCCAGCCTGTGCAAAGCCTGGCTCCATCAGGTTAACATACAAAAGCTATTTTCTCGGCTCCCGGTCCTCGGGGACCACGCCTTTCTCCCAGGAGGTGGATCAAGACAGGAATGGGGCTCAGCCTGAGGGTGGAGGGTGGAGCTTCCTGTTCTCTGTCATCATCTGCCCGGATTTTCAAAGCGTCTAGGCTCCATCATTGACTGGAACCAATTGCAGGTAATGTCCCTGTCAGGGCAGAGCTGTGCTCATCCATTACCTACTGGAATCTCACCCACGGCCCTCTTGGGGGGCAGTGGTTCTGGCATCTACTTGACCCCTGATAAGCTAGAAGGGCCACATGGACCCTTTTCTTTCTCTTTTCTCCACCGTGACTTGATCAGGCTGAGGGCTCCTTTCGGATAAGAACTGAGTTATAGTCATCTTTGTGCCTCCAAGGGCCGGCTCAGTGCTCAGCGTGTAACAGTCACTCAATTAAGAAAACGGAGCAAACAAACGAGTGAGAGGAGAGAGAGGAGGGTCCTATCTCTTGTCTCTGGTGATCTATGTGGGCCTGCGGTTGTGTTTGTTAACTGCTCTGTCTCGGCCATAATGGCGTCTTAGAGTAGAGAGCGGGGCTGCCTCTCTCTTGCCCATCTCTCTACCTCCCTGGGTCACTTCACAATCTACTTGTCCAGCATTTTGCGGGAAGGTCACTAGTAATAAGCATTTGGCTGCCCCTGCAGTAAAGCAGCCTGGGTCTTAGGTCATGGCTAAGGTCACACCCTCTCTGCAGACAAGCAGTCAATCAATACTTGTGCCTCGGGCAAGGCCTTATGCTAAGCATTAGGCACTGGCCTGGCCTCAAAACATAGAAACAAGGAATCCATCCCTTCTTTCTGTATGTATCCATCCACCACCTACTGTCATTAAGTTGACTATGGCTCAAAGGGACCCGATAGGACAGAGTAGAATTGCTCCTTTGGGTTTCTGAGACCCTTAATCTTTACAGGAGCAGACAGCCTCGTCTTTCTCCCAAGGAGCTACTGGTGAGTTTGAACTGCCGACCTTGCAGTTGGTAGCAAAGTGCTTGACCCGCAGTGCCCCCAGAGTTCCTTGCCATCTATCCACAGCCTTGGTAAATTGTATTCCGCTCGGGAGACCAGAAACACATTTCTTTTTAAATTCAGTTCTTTCTTGAACAAATCATTTTATTGTGGTAAGATATACATATAACAAAACATTTGTTAAGTCAACATTTTCTACACGTCCAGTGAGGTTGATTACCTTCGTTGTGCTGTATAGCTGGCACCACGACCCGTAGGAACCCGTTCTCTTCGGGCTGCACAGTCCAATGAAAGGAAGCGCTTTGGAATCTGGATTCCATTCACACGCACGTCTCTGGCCCACAGCTGTGTCTCTTCCCATCCTGCAATCTCTCTCCAGGCAGGAATCAGATTGGAGGGGCTGGATGCTTGCAGAAGACCTGGGGATTCCTGGGAGAGTAAGGGTGACCAGACTGGTCAGAGGGCAGAAGTGGGGAGAGAAGGGCACTCCTGTCTCTGAAACAGCTGCTGCCACAGTAACGTGGAAGAAAAGCCTCGCTCCCGGAAGGCTTCAGACTCTAGGCCCTCATTTGCCAAGCCCCCATGGTTTGTGGAAGGGACCAGAAGTGCCCAGGGTCTCTATCTGCAGCGAGTCTTCCACAAAAGAACTGGGGGAAACCGGGGAAGCACGATCAAACTGTTGGCTGTGATTTTCACTCGACAAGCCAGCAGTGGAGCCAAGAAAGGGCTTGCTCTCGCTTCCCAGCATTTCCACCTTCCTCCTTGGAGACTTCTTATGATCCAGGCTTTTTATGTTAGTAGCCCTGTCGGGAAATGTCCCCTCCCAGTTTAGGAGTCACTAAACCAACCTTCAGGGACCAACTATATACATTCTGTCTACTCAACCTCAGTGAAAATCCAAGAAAAGATGTTGGCAGAATGTTAGCACCCCCTGAAAGGCCACAGCGGTGCCGAGTTCCCTATGCCTGCCCGGCAGACTTCTCTAACTGATGGCAGAATGCCCAGGGCTAAGTGACCAGGAGATAGATGTAAACCAGCGGTTCTCAACCTGTGGGGAGAGAAGGGCAGTCCTCCTGTCTCTGAAACCTGTGGGTTGAGACCCCTCTGGGGATCAAACGACCCTTTCACAGGGGTCACCCGATTCATAACAGTAGCAAAATGACAGTGATGAAGTAGCAGCGAAAATAATTTTAGGGTTGCCGGGGGAGGGGTCACCACCACACGAGGAGCTGTATTAAAGGGTTGCAGCATTAGGAAGGTTGGGAACCGCTGGTGTAAACCCGATTGCAGTGGACAGTGGTCAGGGCAGGCAGGAGTTCAGAATCAAAAAGGACAAACAGAGCGGTGTGAACTTGCTCCTGAGCCAAGAATGGTTGAGGGAGTGGGGTTGAGGGGGTCCACCAGGGGTCCATAAGATTATTGTGGTAGAAATGCAGGGCATTCCCTGAGGACTTCGATGCAGGATATGGAGAGGTGGGGGATGCTCTGAGAATAAGGAGGTGATCGAAATCTCACACATTCTAATACTATGATGATAGCAGCCGTGGTTGTGATGATTATAAGTGAGGGTAGTGAGGATGGTAAGAGTAAGAATAAAGTCATGTCTGGCCGTGGGCTCGTGGACACTGATTCCTGCCATGGTGTCGGCGGACCTGGTGCTGTTGAAGCTCCAAATGGTAGAAGTAATCATTGTGGGGGCGATGGAAGGAGCAGTGGGTGCTGGTGACAAGAACGGTGGTCCCTGCTGAAGAGGATGGATGTGCTGCGTTGTCACCGAGATGAGAGTGTTGGTTGTTGATGTTCTTGTTAGGTGCCGCTGGGCCTGTTCTGGCTCCTAGTAACCCTGTGTGCAGCAGAAGGAAACCCCGCGGGGCCCTGCCCCGTCCTCACAATTCTTCGTACGTTGGAGCCACTGGGTCCATCCATCCTGCGGGGGACCTTCCTCCTTTTCCCTGCCCCTCTACTTTACCAAGCATGCTGTCCTTCTCCAGGGACTGGTCTCTCCTGAGAACACGTCCAAAGTGTGTAAGATGAACTTTTGCCATCCTTGCCTCTAGGGAGCCCTCTGGCTGTACTTCTTCCAAGAAAGATTTGTTTGTTCTTTTGGCTGTCAATGGTACTTGCAATATTTTTCACCAACACTAGAGTTCAAACATGTCGATGTTGCTTCTCGCTTCCTGATTTGATGTCCAATTTTCTCAAGCATAATGACGCGACTGAAAATGCCACGGGTTGGATCAGGCGTGCCTTGGTCTCCAGAGTAACATACTTGCTCTTCAACACCTCAGAGAGGTCCTGTGAAGCTCACTCTCACACTTTACTGCCAGCGAGTCGATCCCAATTCATAGCATCCCTCTAAGTGTCTAAGACTGTCGTTTTGTACAGGAGTCGAAAGCCTCATCTTTCCCCCACAGCAGATTTACCCAATGCAATAGAGCGTTTGAGCTCTTGACTGCTGCTTCCGTGAACACTGATTGTGGATCCAAGCAAGACAAAATCCTTAACGATGTCCATGTTTTCTTCGTTTATCGTGATCCCTGTTGGTCTAGTTGTAAGGATTTTGGTTTTCTTTACACTGAGTTGTAATTCTGTGGTAGTTATATAATTTTTTTAGTAGTTATATAATTTGATGTCAACTTGAAGATATACAAAAGTGGTGTCCAACCTGTCAATCAGGTCACAGCCTGATGGTGCCTCCCTGTGGGCGTGGCCTTTTCATAAGGAGGGCCCTGGGAACCTTCCCCCCTCTCTGCCTTCACCCTCCTGCTTACTCGCCACCCCTAGAGCTGCTGGAGCTCTGCCCTGTTGCTACCTAACTTGGATCCACACACCGCCTTTGCACCCACTGGCCTGTGATCTTCCGGCTGTCGCCATCATTGCCTGCAGCTGTGTGAGGCTGCAGAGGGACTGGTGGACTAGTATCAGGCTCATGGACTTGAGTTGGACAGGGCTGGAATGTTTTCTTGATATATAATTACTTCCTTTTTTTTTTTTTCCCCACAGACACACAGAGTTTATTTGCAGCCATGCCTCTGCTTGCCCAGGCAAGCGCCTAGACCCTGGGCTCCACGAACACCTTCCAGCCCTCTAGCTGGCCATCTTGACCAGGGCAGCAGCTGTGCCCACGTACACGCAGGCAGGGGCTCCCACGCCATAGCTGTGCACGCATGCCCCCAGGGTCAGGCCTTCAGCACAGCCTCCGATGAATTAGTTCAGGGGGTCGTCTGGCTCGTCCCGGACCTGGGCAGTGATGCAGGAGGCCGTGCCAAACACGGCACCAATGGCGGCTGTGGTCAATGTGTCCCGGCATGCCCAGTCAGCCCTTCAAAGCAAGTACCCAGAGAGTTGAAAGGTTGGAGGCTGTAGGCAGAGGCAACCAGGCCGGTGATGCTGGTGCTGGCATAGGCCTTGCGGCGGCACTCAGTGCCATCAGGGATGTCACAGTACCGCTGAAGCAGATACCGTGCCATGGCCTCGCTCCCTGGGACCTCACTGCCCCCGCAAAACTACTTCTTGCTCTAAAGCTCTCTTATACATATGTGAATGTCACTGGGTTTGCGTCTGTCTTCAACTCAGCCTGATACAAATTCAGACGGGGGCTGCAATCTCTGGTCTTCAAGCCCCCCTCACTTCCAACAAGCCAAGGTTGTATCAGCTGCACATCACAGTTGGTGAATAAGCCTTCCTGCTACATTCTTCTCCATATCACCCAGCTTCTCTGATTATTTGCTCAGAATGCTGGTAATAAGGATTATGTTCGTAAATAGGGACTCTCAGACCTATGTTGTCCTTCCTGGTCCACTTTGTTCTGATCGAAGGCTAAGTGGAGTGTGTAGGGAAGCCCATTCTTTGTTCTTTCCTCATGTTCCTAAGAGTCTACTTGTGTCTGAAAACATCCCTTCTCCAAGTCCAATATAGGAAACTACGAGAGGCTTTCCTTATGGGCTAGAGCAGAATATGATGGGCATGCCAGATATCTGGCTAAAAATGGGACGACTCTGCCCAAAGACCCTCCTTGCAGCGGTAGGATCAGTGGCTACTAAGGCTGCTGTACTGAACGGGCTGTGGGCTGGTCTTCAGCCCCCGCCTCCCCCCATTGCTTCCTAGCCTCTGGCGATTCCCTGAGGTCTGTGCTGCCCGAAGCAGCAACAGCCAGCCCAGTCTGGCAACTCAGCACCTCAGTGCAGCTAGCTGTCAATGAGATGTGATATACATGTCAGATACAGACCAGATTTGAAGACATGTCCTAAAAAAAAAAGCAAGGCATCACCTTAATATTTTTCATATTGAGTACATGTTAAAATAATACTTAGAAACATTGGGTAACATGCAGTATAGTATTCAAGTTAATTTCACCTGTCTCTTTTTACCTCTCAAATGGAGCTCTTGGAGAGATTTTAATAATATACAGTGATGGTTCACACTCTGTTGACCAGTGCTGCCTTGGCTTCTTCGCAGTTTTCTTTGCTTAAGGAAGCAAAGGGAAAGAGATGAAGCGAATTCCCAAGTAACAGTGGGCTGTGCACATAATAAAGGGAAAGCCACCCAGGACAGAGATGATGGCTCCACTTCAGGGTTGGAGCCCTTTTATTATGCATCCACCATTCTCCACACAGGACTTCCTTCTTGAGGTCTAACCTGACTGCCCTGCTTTCCGTGTCTGTTTTCTGCCCACTGAAAAAGGAGATGGGGGGGGGGGGCGGTCAGCTTCATCGCATGATGGTCAGAGCCCAGAAGGTACACTGTGACGTCTACTTGCATCTCATTGTTCAGAAGCAACTGAGCTGGCCAAGTCCAGCTGTGAGAGTCCGGACAATGAGCTCCTCATCTGGAGGTCATGGCCCTGTTCACACCTAGGGTTTTCTTATTTGATGGAGCCGAGAATCCTGGGGACAGCCAGCAATGTCTGTTAGCACCCCTGCTCGCACCCCTTGCAGGTCTGAGGAATAGCTAGCCTGGGTGAGCTAGGCCTTTGGTAGCAGAATAGAGTGGATAATCTCCAAGACAACTCCTGCTCCTTGTAAGAAGTCTTTAATTATGTCAGCTCAAGTACCATCACACTTCCAGATCAGAAAAGTTTTAAGAGAAGCATGAAAGAAAGAGACAGTTCGACCAGAAAGTGAAAGGGGAATTGTGCGACTGGGAACATTGGGTTCTAAGCCCTCTTGCCATTATGACTATGACTCCAATAGGTTAGCCTCCGATCTGTACTCCAATCTTCACTGGTCATGTGTGACATAGGAACAGGGGCTCCAAGACTTTGTAAATTGTTGATTAAAAATCTGCGTCCAAAAAAAACCCCCAACAAAACAAAAATCTGCATCTCTGACTTCTTTCCTTCCACTCAAGACCATGCCGACCTCCTCCAAGTGCCTAGGGCTGGCAAGGAGATGTGCCAGGAGACACACAGGATCTGTATTTAAGAATGTAGTCTAACAAACACCTGGAGGGAATGAGTCACTGAGCCTGCGGCCTCAGGACCACAGGCTCAGAGGGCATCAAGGTCAACTGTTATAATACACAAAGACAATGCTCCACATCCTACTTTGGTGAGTAGGAGGTCTTAAGAGCTATTGAGTGGTCATTGAAGGCTCAAACTATTAGTCTCTCCATGTCCAGAGCAAATAAAAGTAAAGAAAATCAAAGATAAAAAAATTAGTTCAAAGGACTAATGGACCATGTGAACCTAGGTCCCCACAAACCCTGAGACCAGAAGAACGAGATGGTACCCGGCTACCGCTGCTGACCACTCTGCAAGGAATCACAATAGGAGATCCAAGAGTGGGAGAAAAATGGAACAAAAAAAATAATAAAAATGACCAGGCTTACTATGGCCCTTTGTCACTTTTCAAACCTAGAACTGAACTCAGCCTTGTAGGTAACTTCCAGCCAAATGACAGGCCTATAATGTGAACAATTGCACACTCTTTACGACAGTCAACTATCGATAGGAGATCAAGGGCAGCATTTGCCCAGGAATAAAGCTCTCTCGGAAGGCAGGAAAGACTGTGAAAAAGGACAGGTGGAAATGATAACACAGGGAGGAAGTGAGGACTGCCATCAATGTCACCAATCAAGATTGTTGTCTGGAAAACTAATCTGCTCTGTAAACTATCACCCAAACCACAGTTAAAAAGGTATGTATTTATTATGCACTTCAGACATGATAGATACATATATATCATGCACTTCATGAAATATATCATATGTAGCATGATGTATATGATATATATTCATGATACATATATTGCACATATATCCTGTACTTTGGACATGTGATCAGGAGAGACCAGTCCCTGGAAAGGAACATCGTGCTTGGTAAAGTGGAGGGGAAGTGAAACAGAAGACCCTGGACAAGACAGACTGACAGAGTGGCTGTAGCAAGTGGCTCAAACGTAACAATCGTGAGGGACTCGAAGGCCTGGGTAGTGTATCATTGTGTTGTACATGGGGTCGCTAGAAATATATATATATCTATATGGGTGCCTCCCCCAAAGTGGATTTTTTTCCTCAAAGCTATAGATTTGCTTTTTTTTGCAAAACAACCTTATCACCTTTAAAGTGCTCTCCATTATACTTAAATACATTTGTCATATCTGCAATTCCATTCTTGAAAATGATTTTTCAAACTCATCTATTTGGATGGCTGACAGCACCTCCCTCATTTTATTTTCTTCACCTCTTCTATGCCTTCAAATTGCTGTCCTTTCATGTCTCTCTTCATTGGTGGAAACAAAAAGAAGTCCAGCAGAGCGAGATCAGGTGAGTCAGGTGGATGGGGCAAGAAAGGCATGCTGTTTTTGCCCAAAGCTGGCACACTGAGATGGCTGTGTGAGCAGGTGTATCATTGCAGTGGCAAAACCAGTGCCCCCTCTGCCACAAATCAGGTCTTTTAAAAGATTTATGATTAATCATTTTATTGAGGCGCTTACAAATCTATGACAATCTATCATTCAATTGTATGAAGCACACTTGTGCATAGGTTGCCATCAACATTTCTAAAACATCTTTCTGTTGAGCCCTTGGTACCAGCTCCTCTTTTTTCCCCTCCCTCCCCCACCCTCCCATCCTCGTGAATCATTGATCAATTATATATTGTTGTTTTTATTTCATGTCTTAGACTGTCCGTTGTCTCCCTTCACCCACATTTC
>NW_022103968.1:27575057-27580355 GCF_000313985.2 Echinops telfairi | reverse complement strand
GTTTTGTCAGTGCTATGCTGCACCCTAACTGGCTCGTCTCTTCCTGGTGACCCTTTTGTAAGGGAATCTCGACACGCTTCTTGCTGGTCAGTCAGAACCCAAGGCACAAATTTTGCAGTGAGCTTTCTCACTCCTAAATCTTCTGTTAAAATTCACTGAACCAAGCTCCAAGACAGTTCAGATCACTTCTCCATCTCTTCAATGGTCCGTCGTTGGTCTGTGAGCACAAGTGCATGAATTTTGTCTATATTTTCATCCTTTCAGGAAGTTGAAGGGTGTCCAGAATGAGATCTGTCATCAGTCAACATTTCACCCTGTTGTGAAAAAAGAAAGCCCCTCATACACTTGAGTTTTTCCAGTAGCGCTGTCCTTGTAAGCTGTGTTCAACAACCATTTCTGGACCATTTTTCACGAGCAGGAAGCAAAATTTCATAGCCACACACAGTTCTCTTTAATCGGCTATCACAAAAAGCAAGGTTCAAGTGAAACTGCGTTTACAAAATAATTCACTGTGACAAGAGAGAATCTTCCCAGGTGATGCCACTGGGTACACTAACTCAAAGCTAGTTGCTAGATTGATAAATTGTCAAGGGTTCGTGGGGGGGAGGATAGGGAGGGGGAAAATGAGGAGCTGATACCAAGGGCCCAAGGAGAAACAAAATGTTTTGAGAATAATGATGGCAATAAATGTACAAATATGCTTGACACAATGGGTGGATGTGTGGAGCCCTCAATAAAATGATTTAAAAAAAAAAGATACTTAAGAACAATAACCAATGTTATAAGAGCTATAAGAGTCCCCAGTAAAATGATTTAAAAATTTTTTCATTAAAAAGACCAAACAAAATAAAAATAGCAAATATTTGATTTAAAAAAAAAATAGAAGCACAATAACCCAGTTCTCTTCCCTTGGATGCTTGACTGCGATGGCTGGGCTCCGTGGAGGTAGGTAGAATCGGGGCTGTCGTGTCCATCGGTGGCCCTGTCCTGTCCCCTGGCACACAGGAAGCGCTTGAGAAGCCTTTGTTGAGTAAAGTTGGGTGTGCTCCGGAATTGGCTCCAGCATAGAGCTGTGAGGAGAGAGAGCCTGTTGAGAGATGATGTGGGTTTTGAAGTTGGGGACTCCACAGCGACTCCCCGCCCTGGCTGCCCCTTTTTCTCCTGGCCCAGTTGCTGGGGCTGCGATTGCATCCTTCCCAGGGCCTTTCTGAACCGACTTCTCAAGCAGAGCTCGGAGGCAGGGGTAGGCAGTGCCCAGGAGGCTGATCTGCCACGGAACCCACCTCCCTGGCAGGCCCACCTTGGTACCCACACGGAAGCAGGCCCACTCTGGCAGCTGCCTCCTCCAGGCCCCTCCTGCTCCCTCAGCAGGGTCAGTTAAGGAGACCACGATTTGCTTTAGGAGGAAGCCGGGCGGCCGGATGGAAAGGCTGTACCCTGGATTTCCCCCCCTCTCATACATCTTGTTGTCAAACACATTTTATTTCCTCACGTCCAAGGGCCGAGGGTTGGGGGGGGGGCTTTCCCTCCAGGGTGACTTCCTCCTCTGGTTTGTTTTCCAGCTGGAGGCTCTGGGAGCCCCCGGCAGGGGGTGGCTCCTCTGCTGTGCCCCACGGAAGCTTCAAAGGGTCTGGAGCTAAGGCCAGCTGGGGGTCTGGGGGCTGGAGCAGGGTAAGGCCATTACCAGCCCAAGGTGTGGGGGCACTGGGTGAGCACTCCCACTCATTTCCAAGGTCTCCTCACCCACCCATGGGCTTGGGTGCTGGAGCCCAGGACAGAAGAAGGTGGCTTGAAAGGTCAGGAAGAGGGGACTTCCCTGCCACCCCTTCCTTGAGGGGGTGGGCAGGAAATGCCCCCCCTCCCGGTGATGGATTAGGTGCTTAAAAGCCATGGTGGAGGGACCTTCTCTCTTTTCATGGGGTTCGGGTTTCACGATTTTGCAAAGGAGGAGGGGATGAAATAATTAGTAATTTGTGATTAAGTCTTTTCATGGATATTTTGTTTCTTTGTTCTGTGATGTCGCCCGGAGCCATTTAAAAAATGACTTAATGACCAAAAAAAAAGGAAAGAAAGTAATAATTGCTCTTTGTAACTAATGACTGTGTCAGAACTTAGAAGTCACCAAAGTCTCAGAAAGCAGAAACTGAGCCTTGCTTGGGGGCGGGGCTGCCGGTCTCCAAGGAATCAGATCAGCTGTCCTTGCAAAGCAGCAAAGGGGATCTGTTTGCACCCTGGGGGCCCCTCTGCCCCTCTCTGGAGCCAGCCAGCACCCAATGTTTGTCCCCAGCCTCAGACCTTTAGGCTTGGGGTGGGAGGATCTCTTAGGACCCTTTGCTCCTGGGACACACAGTGTGCCTCAGCTCAGCCTAGACTGCCCCACTTGATCTAGGCTTGATGCCCATCCTCCGCCCTGAAATGCTTCTCCACCTCGGGGTCCAAAATGTTTTCATCATGGATTGGGATAAGAGTTGTATGAGCCCCTAATATAATGATTTAAAAAAAAAAATTAAAAAAACAAAAACAAAAAAATGTGTTCGTCTTGCTATTTCTTTTCCACTCCAGCAGCCTCAGAGGGAGGCCCGTGGCTGCCCTGGGGCCCTGAACTCTTCTGAACTTGGTCTCTGGTCTCTTAAACTAGACTGGACATTCCCTGGGGTAGAGAACACAAGTCTTCTCTGGCTTGATACTCCTGCTCTCTGGCCCCGTGGCTGGCCCGACGTGACATCTGACGAAGCCTGGATTGATGAGTGGGATGGGTAGGGTACGAGGGTCAGGGAAGCCGATTCTGGGGGCTGCGAGTCAGCTTCTCTTCCTCCCAACACAGAGACAATGAACGAGGTTAAGGAACAACCCATCTCACCTTGGCACGGCAGGAACAGGGGGACAACGAAGATGCCCTCATGCACTCATTCATTGGCTCCCCACATTGCTGCTGCCCAGGGCCGGGAGCTGGTAGCACAGCAGTAAATGAGACAGACTGGTCCTGGATGCAGGGATTCCACAGTGTGGTGAGGATGGAGCCAAGCCTGAGAGAGGAGCACAGAGACTGAGGGACCAGATAAGTTCTCTTGGAGGTGAGTCCAAAAAGGGAGTCTTCGGGACTGACGTTCAGGGTACCCCCTCTGTGGTGTGGCTTTTGAATCTTTGGATCTTTGCGGATGGGCCTAGATTGGTGTGTGTGTGTGTGTGTGTGTGTGTGTGTGTGTGTGTGTGTGTGTGTGTGTGTGTGTGTGTAGGAGGGCTTGACAGTATGGGAGGCCTGGGGAGCATCTTCTGATCGACAGTCCCACCTGGCCTGGGGCCCTGCACAGCTCCTGGCCATCCCCAAGGATGGGCCTAAGCCCCACAGACAGCTCAACCTGCTCACCTCCCTCCGCCACCCCACGCCTTCCGAAGCCTCTGGGGAACTCCGGGCCTGGGCCGGGAGGTGGGGAATTGCTCACACAGCAGATTCAGCTCCTCCTCCCATCTCTCCCAGGGGGAAGTGCTGCAGGGGGGAAACCCTTTAACTTGTGCCTTCTATTTGGTTTTCCTCTGGTTATTGTTTAAAATGCAGAGATTATGAGGTCAAACTCTCCCAGCCAATATTTTTCTAATGAAAAATGTAGTAAGGCACGACTGAGTAATCTAATCTATAAGTTAAGCGTACCACACAGCAGCGATTTTCACCGACAGAACTTCAATAAATCTTGTTTTGAGAAAAATGATATGAGGCTGATGTTCTATTTTTGTCAATTTGAATGGACTCCCCTACCCCCCAGTGCTCAGAAACACTGCATTGCACCCAGCCAATCGCCTCCGTCCCTCCCCCAGAGCCAGATGGCTGGAAGCCCCAGCAAGAATGATAGCGCGGAAGTCTTGAGTTCTGATCCAGCACTGGGCCAGAAGCGGTCCCCATGGGCTCTCCTCTGGGTGAGGCGTTGATGGAGAAGTCAGGGCCCCAGAAGAAAAGGTCCAAGAGAGTGAAGCCTGTTTCCCTAGGGGTCTGGATTGTCCCCCAACTGACCCAAAGTGGAGCAAAGAGCAGACAACAAGCCTTGCACCTCCCCTCAATCACAAGTCATGGGTAGACTCCACAGGAAAGGCTTCACCTCTGTTGCTCCCCAGTGGTCTGATTAAACATGGCGGATGGAGCCAAATGTCAGGAAGACACACACACACACATACACACATGTCACAAAGGGTGCGTGTGCATGCGCCTGTGTGGTGCTCATCCTGGGAACCTGGGCCTTAACATCCTTGCTTTCAGGCTGTCATCGAGATGCTCAGCTCTCCTGATGGGCCTATAGTCATAAGCATGCCATGGGTGAGAGCAGCCAAGAATAATATCAAGAAAGCTGTGTGGAGCCCAGGGCTCTGTGGGAGGCCAGCGGGAAGAGCGAGGAGAGACTGTGTCCGGAAACTGGAGAAGCTCTTGGGGCAGCCAGAGAGGATTATGGCACCTCATCAGAAGAAATCAATTAGAAGAGGTTTCCGAATGTGGAGCTTCTTCGCAATGATCCACAGAGGAGGATTCATTCAGTCAGAGGGGAAACGCTCATCTGGGTGGAGACCAGGCCATCCTTGGCATTGACAAGGGCCAGAGGGCATCTCCCACTGAAATGTGCAGGCACACAAAGGCAAGACAGGGAACCGGATCGCTGGATTCTGGGGGACTGGAGTTTGACTTCTACAGCTCAAAGGACCCAACATCTGGCATTCTTAAGGCTCTGACTTCAGCACCCAGGTTTTTTTCTTCTGTAAAATACGAGACTAAAACCTGTCTCATTCCCCAATAGTAATGTTAGCAGGTCAAGTGAGAAGCTACCTGTGAGCACGCACTGTGTACTACACAACATGAGCTGTGGATAGCCTTACTGTTGCAGCGGGTTGGGGTGGGGGGCTGTAGGGAGAAGACCTAGGAATGACCCCCAAAACCCAGCCAGGTGGGATTAAAGCCAGGGATGGGACTGAGGACCTCTGACCAACCTGCCTCTTGAATCTGGGCTTAGAGATTTCCTCAAGGCTCATGTTTCTGTTAGCTGCTTCAGTGTGCCAAGGGTCAAAACCATGGGCAGGGTCCGGGAAAGGCTTTGGGCTGATGGAGATGCACGGTCTGGACGGGGTCCAGAGGCTGAGGAGAGGGCTCGGGAGAGGAGCAAGTGTTGAGGCCAAGGGCCAGATGGCCCTTTTCTCTCCTCAGTCAAGTCTAGGCACCAAGGGTGAACCCCTTTCTTCCCAGGGTGCCAGCCCTCACCAACTCTTGCTCCACTCAGGTGTTCACACCAGGTCCAGCATCTTCTCAGGTGACAGAAGATG
>NW_022103968.1:27548951-27573446 GCF_000313985.2 Echinops telfairi | reverse complement strand
ACCCACTAAAAAGCAGATTTTTAAAGAACATTTCATCAGGACACACATTTTCAGGAAATACTCAGAAGAGGATCAAGGGTTAGGGAGCTGCAGATATAGAATGATCTTAATTATGGAGCAAAAATTAACTTAAGGAGTTGTGGGGTTTTTTCAGTGAGAAAAATATGGCAAAATAGAGGCAGTAATTGTTTCTGGTGGGTAAGGTTATATTTTTGTTTTCTTTATATTTTGTTATAGTTTCCAAGTTTCTTGCCATCCACAGACATTTGTAATTTTTCAAATGATGGTAAAAATGAAGAAGATGAATCTGGTGTCGAGCCGAGAGTCTAACGGTGGACCTAGAGCTTTGGCAGACCTCAGTCCCCATGCCCACTCCTCCTGTCTGCTCTCATGATCTGGGTTCCCCTTCAGGGCAGCCCACAGCCGAGGGGCTGGAGACTGGCAGCTGGGAGTCAGCTGAGCCTGGAGACAGTCCCCGTGTCCAATGGGAGGCGGGGGCTCATTTCAGAACTGGATGAGGGCCAGGCTTTAGGGTCTGAGGCTGCCAAGCAACAACCCGAGACACGTGTTCACAGTTCCTTCCCCATGCAGCCCCTCCGAAGGAGGCGGGAGGCCTTTTCTCCATGGCTGGCTCTGGCCTGTGGATGCCGGAGAAGGAGTTAAGGGGCCTCAACTCCAATTGGAAGTCTGAGTGAGAACCTGGAAGCCTAGAGAGGCATCAAGATCCATACTAGGCCCCCTTTATCCTCAGGGTCTACCAGGCCATCGACTCCAGCTGGGGGAGAGAGTGGTTGCTCGGAGCTGAGAGGGGAGGCCCCCAGGCTGGAACCAACGAGTGGGAGCCAGCCCAGTTAATCCCAGCTCAGGAGTTAGTAAAAAAAACTATGGCTAAGAAACTTGATCCCACTTCAAGCATTCTCTTATGCTACACACACACACACACACACACACACACACACACACACCCTAAAAAGATCTCTTAGACAATTTATTTATGAGCATGTGTCAGACTTTCATTTAAATCTTTCTGCAGGTGATGAGATCTAGAAGGGGCCAATTCAGAAATTATCTCTTGGTAGTCACAGCTAGAGGAAAAAGCGCAGGGGAGCCATAGTTAAAATGAACCTACAGAAACAGGAGCTGGGCAAAATGCATCGAACCCACAGTGACAAGCAGTAGTCTCAGTGGGGCATTGGCTCCAGAGAAGACTTCTGAGCCCCATGAAGGATTGATCAGAATATTGCCTTTTTAAAGATCTACATATGAAATGAACTTGTATGTCACACAAGACCCCAAGTCCTCTTCAGCTTTAGTTTCCTCCTGGATTAGCCACTCAGACCATGATTTAGATGGAAGCAGTAAGGGAGCTGCAGGGGGTTTACGGCTGTGGATTTTCCCTCTTGTTGAAAAAAATCAAATTTATTTTTATTTTTTTAAAGAAACACATGCTAGATAGTAGTGCAGCCCATCTCAGTGAATGAAATCAGCGATCATATCCCATTAAATCCCCTAGAAATGTGCTTCTCTTCTTTGCTTTCCCTCCCACCTTCTATTATTTCTTATCCCTTCTGTCTTCCTGCCCCTGCCCCGGTTCCTGGTCTCCCCATCGCTTCTAAGTCTTAGTTTTTGGGGCGTTCACTTTTCGTACTTTATTTATTTTTCCTTATAGTAATGATGTCATTAACGATTTATCTTTCTACGATTGACTAACTTTGCTAAGCGTAGCGTTCTCTAGTTTGGGATGTGTGTAAGAGAGTTCTCGTTGCTTTTTATCGATGCATAGTGTCCCACTGGAAGCAGAACATTGCTTAACCATGGCGCTCCGGAACACATATTTCCTCCCAGAAGGAAATCCTGAATCGTGTCGGCTTCAAACCTATCAGCAATTGTGAAGACGGCACAGGAGCAGGTTCCAGGGCTGGGGGGTGTCTGGCCTGTGGGTTGTATAAGACCCACGAAGTCACTGAGATAGTTAAAGTTTATTGTGTCAACCTGGCCCATAAACACATGTGGGAGTAATTGAAGGGCAGAGAGATAAATGGCTCGGTGAGACTCGCCTTTCAAGTTCTCAGGTCTCTTGCTTTCTGATGGTCAGACCAGGGTGGAACTAACTGCCTTAGCCAGTTCCCTGCTTCAACTGGCAAGGCTCACTTCCTGCAAGACATCCCTGAGGAGAAGCCGCATGGACCTACCTGCTATAGCCCTGGGTGCTGGAGCAGCCGTGTGGAGACCCCTGCCAGCGCTGAGAT
Source organism: Echinops telfairi (assembly GCF_000313985.2). Lineage (NCBI taxonomy): Eukaryota > Metazoa > Chordata > Mammalia > Afrosoricida > Tenrecidae > Echinops > Echinops telfairi. The sequence goes on along the minus strand of NW_022103968.1, from coordinate 27,571,197 downwards.
GCTTACACACTCACTGAGTCGGCTTTCCTCCTGCAGTCAGCATCATAATGTGTGTTTTGTGAGATGGAGGAGGACATTGTAGATTGGTGTCGGATATATGGGCTAATGTTGGACTTGTGGGCTTGGGCAGCACTGGGTTGGGATGACCCTTTATATAAAACTCTCTCTTATACATATGCGTTTCTGTGGATTTGTTTCCCTAGTTTATCCAGACTAGCACAGTCATCAATACGAGCTCACATCACATGCCTCACCCAAAGAGAAGCAATTCCAACCCTCACATTAGCTAGTTCACTGTTCAACCATTAGGGGCTATAAATGATGTTGTTGTTTTGCTGTTAGGTGCCGACGCAGGGCGACTCGTGTACCACCGAAAGAAGCACTGCCTGGTCCCGCACCCTCCTCACAGTGTTGCTATGTCAGCGCCTTGCTGTGGCAGCCTCTGCCAGTTCCCCAGCCCGGGTAAGTCGGGACCCACACTGCCGTAACCAACAACACGACAAAGGCTCTCTCCCAGAAAAGCCGGGATTCTGATGCCAGTGTGGTGTCTCTCCCGAGGCTGCAAATTCAAGGATGTCCCAATTGGCAAATTCTGCTAGGTTCCTGGGTGCCCGCCTCTGTGTCAGGCAGCAGAGGACATGGAGGAGCTCAAGACCCCAGGTGAAAGTTTTAGCTGAATTGTCCCCCCAGGCCAAGGTGTCTAGACCAAAGGACCTGTGCAGGGAGACTCTCCTCTCAGGAAGTCCTGGGTTTCCTGACTGCTAGAGGTGAGCGAACCATCCTTGAAGGCAGGCCGCCTCCCGGTAGATAATCCGGAATACGTTTGGAGCTCCTGGCAAGCCCTGTACCTGGGGTCCAGGTGGTTTTATTTTACTGATTTAAAATTTGTATTTTTCTGTTGGTTTTGAGAGTATACCTGGTGAACAGATAGATAGATAGATAGATAGATAGATAGATAGATAGATGATAGATAGATAGATAGATAGATAGATAGATAGATAGATAGATAGATAGATAATGGATGGGTGCTGGCTTATAGCAACCCTCAAGGATAAAGTAAAACCGTCCTAAAGGACAGAGTAGAAAATGCCCCATAGAGTTTCTAAGACTGGAATCTTTAGGAGAGGAAATGGTCCCACCTTCCTTCCTTTCTCTCCCTCTCTTCCCATTTTGACGCTGATGTGAGGCCTGCTGCTAAGGCACATCCACGTCTTTCTTCCACAGAGCCAGGCAGCCGCTGGCTTTGCCGACTTTTTGGTGCGCACTGCGCTGCCCGCGTTCCTGTTCTATACAAGAGGGCTTCCAACACAATCTGTGGAAACATGGACTTAAAAGAGAATGGAATTTATCCATCAACTTTTTGAAGCTCCTCTTTCCCCGTATGTAGCTAGGCTTTACATTTTTTATGTTTCACTGAAGTGAAATTCACTTGTGAGTTTTTATTAGTTTTGCCCTACAGTAAAAATAAGCTCCCTGTGAATTTACCACCTCAAGCAAATTCTCAGACCTTGACAATAATTGGCAACTAACTAAATTCCCTTTCTCTTGAGCAACTGGCATCCTGACTCCTGGGTTCATTAAGCCCTTGCTTGTTCCTTTGTACACATTCTGATTGCATTCATATGTATGCATAAGCGTGATATTTTAAAATTTAACTGTTTCTGTTTTTAAGATAAGCATGGTCTCTATGTCATTTTATCAAATGTTCTATTTCACATTACACTGTATTGTTAATGTTTACCCATATTCTTGCATGTGCTGTGAGCCCCCCCTTTTTTTTTCTTTTTTAACATTTTATTAGGGGCTCATACAACTGTTATCCCAATCCATACACACATCAATTGTGTAAAGCGCATTTGTACATCGTTTCTCAAAACATTTTCTCTCCATTTAAACCCCCGACATTAGGTCCTCATTTTTCCCCTCCCTCCCCGCTACCCCCTCCCGCATGGGCCCTTGATAGTTTATAAATGGGTATTTTGTCATATCTTGCCCTGTCCCCCCCCCCTTTTTTTTAACCGCAGTATACTAGTCCACTGTGTGAAGATACCATGGGTTATTGTGAAGGTATCATTTTCCATGGATGGGCATTCAGATTGGTTCGTTCTTTTTCAATCCTTCCGATTTCATCTCGAGAACATCTCGGTGTGGCTCCACTGTGCCTTGAACGCCTCCCCAACAACGCATCCCTCACCTTTCCCTTCTCCAACGGGGCGGAGGCCTCGGTTCGAGCTCGCAGCAGGCGGTGCTCCCCAGACAGGATTGAGTGACGCGGTTTGCTTTCTTTGTACTTCCTTCGACAGTCATTTTCTGGTCTTAACAAGCAATGGTTGTTTTTCCCCAATTACTGTTATGCTAGAAAGTTGTATGTTTTTAAATAAATGAAATTGGAGTAAACAACAGTACACTGATCTACAGAAAGATAGCAAGAAAATAGCATTATTGGTGGCATGTGGATGTGAGAGAAATCGTGAAGATGGTACTTGAATGCCACCATTTGGACAAAGTAACGGTAGAGGTTGCTCAAACATAGAAGGCAGAAATGGGGATCTCCACGGCTCCGTCGATGGTTAATCCTCACGCATGTTCCGGATGGTCAGAAAGCTGTGTGAGAGCTGGCGCATGATCTTGGTCTTACAGGATAAATGCTACTTAAGCAGAGATGAAGAAGAAATGAGTTTGCTTGGTTAGGCATCATGGTGACTCTTTGGGATACTGACTGCAAGGCCAGTCGTCGGAGAGTACCAGCTCCTCCGTTGGAGCCGTAGCCATAGTCAGTCTGGGCAGCCCCAGGGGCAGTTCTCCTGACCTTGGAGAGGGCGTGGCACGAATGAGGGGTGATTAGATTAAGGGTTTATGTGCCGGTGAGTTCTTTTGGGGACGGGAAATGCAGTGGCAGTGAACATAGGAAACACATTTGGACTGGGGTGAGGAGGCTAGATTGTCAAAACCTGAAAATACCAGGACAAAGGACTAGGGAGCTATAGACAGTTCTCCAGCAGGGAGATGACGTGATGAAGGGGTTCCGATTTGGTGTTTGGGGAAAGTTCTCATTTACTGTTGAGTCATTCATTCATTCCTCAACTTTCGGTCAAAGGCCTCCCCTGTCCCGTGGATCCGGTCATGCACAAAAACATACTCGTTGTCCCTCAGAGCTGTAGTGGGTGGCCAGACATTCATGCACAATCGCAGGTAAGAATACCAGGGGTCTCCTTCTAATCAAGGGCGGTTGCAGGGTAGGGTGTGCATCTCTGCACTTAGTAGGGGGCCGGCTGACCTGTCTCGGGAGGCAGGCAAGCTGAGGAAGACGCCTCGGCACAGAAGGCCGAGGAGGGGTTCAGTGGGTGAGGAGGGGAGCACTGGAGAGGGCTCGAGCGGCCTGTCCCAGGCCCTGTGTGGCCTGCAGGGGAGGCCCGAGTGGCCCAGAAGTGGGAAGACCATGAAGAAGGTCATCGAGACTGGGTCTCAGGGAGTGCCAGAGAACATGGTGATCTATCGAGAAGGCTGGGAGGTGAGCAGATGCCCCCATCCAGAAGGTTCTAGGGAAGTTCCGGGCCTTTATCCTAGTAGGGTGGCAAGCCGTGACACGATCAGATCAGTGTGCTGAGAAACCCAAATCTACAACCCATGTCCTGGGCAGCGTGAGCAGGATGGGCTGGCTGTGGGAAGAGCTCTCTGGGGCAGCTCCAGATCCTTCAGGAACTTGTCTGAGGAGGGTGGTAGTGGAGGAAGGGTGGGGTGGGGGTGGTAGTGGAGGAAGGGTGGGGTGGGGCTGTGGGGATGTGTGTGATTGTCAGGAATGGAGAGAAGTTGAGGGAGGTGGGGATTTGAGTGACCAGTGGAGGTGTGCCAGGGGAAGACCCTCGGTCTAGTTCTGCAGGCAATCTGAGCAGCTGGAGCTTGGAGGAGGCACAAGGAAAGGCTCCAGGGAAGGAATGGAGCTGCAGCAGGGACTAAGTTTTTCCAGCAGAGGGCTCCACTTTGGGAAAATCGCTGAAACTCCATGAGGTCTGAGATTCCCTAGAGAAAGAGCGTCGCAGAGAGGAGCCTGGTGGAGAACATCACTCACTCCCACCCCACCCCAACCCTTGTTGTAATTGGAGGAAAGGGAGCCAGAGACAGGGGTTGAGGGCAGAGGGGAAGCGATGGTCCTTTCCAGGTTAGGGGCAGGAAGTGACGAGTGGGGACAGTGCAGTGGCTGTGACACAGCTATCGACAGGTGTGGGAGCCTCTAGGGGCATCGGCTTAACCCCTTCCTCAGACGCCGTTAGTTTTATTTTTCCCTTCTGGGTGCCTAGCGGGTGGGGTAGTGGTCGTGGAGGGTATGTGGAAGCAGGGGGGAGGACATTGGCCAGGATCATGGAAGGGGAACCAGGAGCAAGAACGCTCCCCCCACCCCCTCATCCCTCTCTCCCTCAACCTATCAGGACTGCAGACAAATAGGGAGTCTGGGGAGAAAACCTCTCTAAAAGGTGCCAGACTCGAGAAAAGAGGGTGAGTGAGAAGATGTGACTGTAATAGAGACCCCGTGTTGCCTTTCAACATTTGTTAAAAGGTGGGGAATAAGGTAAATTGGGGGAACCCAGGTCTGTGTGCCCATGCATGTATGCACACACACAGAAACACTCCCTCACACCCCCACACACACTCCCACAGCCACACACAGAGCTCTCATTTACATACCTACTCACGCACTGAGGCATGCACGCTCACCCATCCACACTCATTCACACCCACCCAACCCCACTCCATCGCACCCCCTACACACACAGGAGAGTCCCAGCCGGTTGTTCCCAGCAGTCCTGGGTCTCACGAGGGTGTGTTACCAGGACCCATCTGCAGAGGGGAGCTGCATGGTGACTTTGTCAACGCCAGGTGCAGTTCAGGGGGATGGCATGTAAGCGAGTGGGGACAGGGGGTTATCCCAAGATGTAATGTGTGCTCCTGAGGAGATGGATGGAGGCATGAAACTGAGTGACGTGCATTCATTCAGTTCTTCATTCATTCAGCCAGGTCATGGGGAGTCACCAGGTCCCGAGCGTGGTGCCTGGTTACACTGTGAACCCCATAGACTCGACTCCAGATCTCAACCTAATAGGCTTCCAAGAGGGCATGCTCCTACCTTACAGCTAGTAAACGCCAGGATGGGGGAGAGCAGTGCATTCTGGGTGCCAGACACAGGGTGTCTATCTCCGTGTGTTCCATGGGGCGAGTGCAGACACGGATCTGAGACGCATCTTCCGGTGAGTCCCACCGGCATGTCAGCATGTCAGTGCAGGGAGGCATGTGCATTGGGAGGTGCGGGGTGTGATATGTGTATGTGTATATGGCAATGCGTATGCATGGGAAGGTGTGAGGTGTGTATCATTATCAGAATTATCAGAGCAAACCAGATGTTTATTACATGTATAATTTCCCTGTGTCCCCTCGGATCCCTCAGTGCAGGGGGAGCTGGAGTGGAACTAACCCAAATAGGGGATTTAGCAACTTCCAGGGGCTGCGGCATTGGCTGGGTGGGGGGAGGTCAGGTGGGAGGGCCCCCTGGGGAGGGAGGGGATCTGCAACCCTGGAAATAAGATGGGAGGGGGATGAATGGAGTGCAGTCCTGAGGAGTAGGGTGCTGGAGAGGGGTCGGCCATCTGGGAGACTCTCCCCTGAATTGGGGGGCAGAGACCAGGGTCTGGTGCCCACCTTCAGGGTAGAGGATTGGGGACAAATCAGGGGCTGGCAGTCCTAGTGGGGAAGAAAGGCAGGCCTGGGCTGGGGTGGTGGTGGTGAGGCCCTGGCCTCACAGCCTCCCCCTGGAGTGTGAGCAATGGCCTGGAGGGTTGGTAGAAAGGAGTCAGCTGGGCGTTGGGTTCACATCTGAGCTGGATCCAGTACCTTCTTGCCGGGTTTTTCCTCCTTAAGCTGGCATAGATTCTACTTTGCAGGATGGTGGCCATGTGCAGCAAGAAGACAAGGGGGCTTCAGATAATTTATTAGGAAATAGAATGAACAAGTAATGGAGTTTTTAAAAATAAAATAAAATGGACTTTCTCCATGACTTTGTGAAGTCCCCCTGTCTAAGAAAACCCTGGCATGTCATCAGCGCTTAGGGAATGATGGCTTCTTGTTAAAGATGTTGGATCCGCTCACCAGCCTACATCATCTGCAGGCCAATCCATCCAGCGCTCGCTCTCTCTCCCTTTAAGAATCAAATCCCACCCCACTTCCTATCCAGGTCTCTGAACTGGCCAGGCCTGTGGGGGTGGGCCCCATCTCCCTGCTCCGGGGCTGTGAAACTCCTCTGAAAAACACAGTCTGCTTCAAGGGACCATCTGGCCCACCTTCCCCCCCAAGAATACTGCTAACACCAATTTCTGTTTTCTTTCTTCGTTTATTTAAAATTTCCCCCCTGGTTAGCTAAGTAGTCCAGGCTTGTTAGGGAAAGTGGAAAGAAGAGGGGACAAGACAGGTATTTCCTCGCATTCCCACCACTATGAAGTAGAGATAAAATTAGCCAGTGTGTCTGAACTCAGGTATTACTCTAAATGCCTTGGCTGGTTTACTTCCGTTCATCCTCGAACTCAGCCTGGGGGAAGGTACCATCATTATCCTCATTCAACAGAAGAAGCGGATGCTCAGAGGCGACTAGCTGGCCGAAGGTCACACAGTCAGTCAAGAGTATAAAACCTACTATCCTCAAGTCAATTCGACCTCATGGAGACCCCATAGGTTGGTTCAAAACCACCCGCCACTCCTCAGGAGAACGATGAGACTTTCTACTCCCGTGAAGAGTGACAGCCTCAGAAACCCACAGGGGCGGTTCTACCCTGTCCTACACGGTGGCCGTGAATCAGCATAGAGTCAGTGTCAATGAATCTGGTGGGGTTTTGTTGGGATAAGGGAGTAGATGGGATAAGGTAGGATATACCAGAAGCAAAACCACACTCCTTGCCAACTCCTAGTGACCCCTGTCACTCCTTATGTAGAAAGCCTTGTCTTTCTCCCACAGAGCAGTGGGTGGTTTTGAACTGCTGACCCTGCAGATCACAACCCAACTTATAACCACTCCATCACCAGGGCTCCCTAAAAGTTAGGCTATAACTCAGGCAATCTGCACTTTCCCTCTAGCCTTCTACTTATCCTGTTTCCTGGGGACTCTCTTATTGGTTTCCTGGGGCTGCTCACTGTATTAATTGAGCCGGACCCCTCTGTTATCTTCCACTTTACAAATATTCATGAGTTGCCTCCTACCCCAAGCTTGGGGCTAGGCTCTAGTGGTGGGAGGACGACCAGGAAGCAGGTATAACGAAGCACTTTCCAAAGACCAGCTTCTAGACAGGAACCCACAGAGTTCTGCTCTGGAGAAAGCAACCATCAATGCCCCCAAGGTGCTTGGTGAGGAGTCTGTCTCCCTGAGGGTGCCCCCCTTTACGGAGTCATCTCCTAATACCCACTTCGGAGGCCGCTCACATTACTCAACTCTGGCTCCTCCCCGGTGGCCCTGCCACTCACAGCCGTCCTGCTCACCTTCCCCACAACCTAAAGGCTGGCTCCTCCTGGCTCTCTCCTTTCTGTGCGGCACGCGCTAACCACAATAACACACACGTATTATGTTCCTTCCTGCTCAAGGACCGTGGTGCCTGCTAGCAAGCCAGCTAAAAACACATTTCCTAGACACATTCGGCGAGGATCTCTCTAATCTAACCCCAAACTGCCTTTGCAGCCTTCTTGCCCCAGCCCACCCTCAACATAATGACACCCAGCTGGGCGCTCAAGGTGGAGGGGTGGGGAGGAAATTCCTCAACAAGAAGGATTGACACCAACACCACCCCCACCCACCCCCACCACCCAACCCCCAGTGGCTGTAACAATGGGCTCAAGCTTAGGAACAATTGTGAGGATGGTGCAGGACCCAGCAGTGTCTTGTTCTGTTGTGCATGGGGTCCCTGTGGGTCGGAACCGGCTCTGTGACACCTGACTACACCAACTGGAAAAACTCCTCTTCTCCACATGTACAGTTCCTTCCCTCTGGACCTACCAATTCTGCACCTTGTCAAGTCCTCTGATAAAGGCCTCTTCTGACTAAACCTTTCCTGGTCACCCTCCCACCACACAACCACCCCCAAGGACACCACTTTCTCTGAGCTGCATGGTCCTTGTTCCCCGTTTCTTTCGTTCAGGGCATTTTTCTTTGTTTTTAACTTGACGTCTAACTTGTATACAAACAAGTGGATTCATCTTAAGTGCATTTAAAATGAATGTACAGTATGTAGGGGCTTCAAAACGTTTGTGGGAAATCCCACGATCTCTTCCTTCCATTTTCTTATGAACTTTTTGAAGCCCTATCCTGTCTGGCATGTGTCTGTATTCTCCCTCCAGATTGGGATAGACTTACAGCTCATTTCTCACACCCAGAAGGGTCCCCCTTCTCTCTTCTAACTCATATCATTCCATCATCAGAGATTCATTCTGCTTGTTGTCAGACTTTATAGAAATGAACCACACAGTATATTCTACTGTGCGTCCAACTGCTCTCATCTACCCCGCGACATTGGCCCAGCTTGCTGATTTCCAGACATTGATGACCACTTCCTTGCTTTGTGTACTCCTTTCCACAAACATCCCAACGTTTTACCCATTTTCTTATTGCCGGACATTTGGATTGCCCTTGTTTGGGGCTATTTCATTCTTATGTAGATCTTTCGCTGGACATAAGCCTTCATCTCTTTGGGACATACACCCTAGAGCAGACTGGCAGAGTGGGGTCTACATTGTTTAGCTCTTCTAGGTACGGCAGGCGTGTGTCCACACGGGTGCCCACGATGGCACTCCCAGCAATGTAGGTGACTCCTCCGTCTCTTTCATGTGACTGGTAGCTACATGTTTATTTTTTCTCTTTTGGCAAACACTGTCATTGGCATATCATTCGCATGCCACGCACTTCAATGGTTCAATCATATTCAACAGAGTTGTACGATCTGGTGCCCAATATTTCAATGCACTTAAACGATGGCGCTGGGGGAGAAAACTGAGAGTGCCCGGTCTGCCAAGAGAACCAACAGCTCTGTCTAGGAAGAAGATGGCCAGAGTGCTCCTGAGAAGAAAGGACGGTATGACCGCATCTCACATACTCTGGACTTATTGTCAGGAGAGGCCAGTCCCTGGAGGAGGGCATCGTGCTTGGTAAAGCAGACTGGCAGCAAAAAAAACCCCAAACCAGAAAGGCCCTCAATGAGATGGGGTGATACAGTGGCTGCAACCATGAGCTCAAATATAAGGCTAATTGTGAGGGTGGGGCCCGGTAGTGTTTCCTTCTGTGGTACGCAGGGTCACTGTGAGTTGGAATTGACTTCATGGCAACTAGCAACAATTATATTTCAACGTGTTAAACATTAAGACTATTTACCAGTTTGGGGCTACTTCCTCTACATCAGATATGGTATTAGGAATGTGGTATCCATTGTCTGTAATAATAACAACACCGACAGTAAGTCTCACTATCTCCTTTTTACCCTGTGCCTCCAATGGGGCTAAGCATGGGACAACGTAACATGGGAAATAAGTAGAACCCTAATACAGAGGTTGGATTGACCCAAAGCCCTTGTTTGTTTAAGTACAGGCCCTTGCCTCTGTCGTGCCCCAGAGTAGGGATCAAAACCCTAGTCCGTTTCTCGAGATGCTCTTTGTACCTAAGTGAGAGCTTCATAAAGAACTGCTGAGTTAAATGACGTCCTGGAGGAGGGTTTTCAGGGGGAATAGACATCACAAAGGAGGATACATGAACATTGGGGCTGGCCTGTCCAGGTTCCCAAATTCCAATGACTATTTAGGTCCAGTTGGAATTTGGCAAGTTGCCCTTGGAGCCAGGAAAACATGTCCCTTAGGATAGTAGGGAAGAGAAAAGGACAGAAGGAATGAAGAAAGGCGAAACAAAAGAAAGCCACCACCCTTCAATACCCTGGGCCTTAGTTTCCTTCTTGCTACCAAGGAGATAATAGGCTGTCCTGATGCACGAGCATCCATGCTTTGGCATTGTAAATGTTCATTTTCAAATAGCTAAAAACCATAACCATTAGCCATAACCACCACCTGGGCCGCTTTATAGAATACATGGATTCCTGGAGATTCATATTGGCTTGTTCCAGGTTAAGGCGTGGGCATGAACCTTTTTGGAAGAGTTTCTGAGGGTGATTCTCAGCAGTCAAGAGACCAGAAAGGATTGTATAGAACAAATCTGCTTCGAAAGACTTCTTTCAAGTGCTGCAGAATAAAGGCGTCCCCTTGAGGTGCAAGATGGGCCTGACTCGAGGCCTGGCACTTTCACCGTGTGTCCATGTGAAGGCAAGACAGCGACTAAGAAAGTCAAGGGGAAATTGATGCATGTGAATTAAGGTTCTGGCAAAGAATCCCGAGACTACCATGGACTGCCAGAAGAACAAACAAATCTGTCTCGGAGGATGTACAGGCAGAATGCTCCTGGGAAATGAGGATGCTGAGACCATCTCATGTACCTGAGATACGTATTATCAAGAGGGTCCAGTCCCTGGAAAAAGACAAGTGGGGGGCTAGTGAAAAGAGGAAGACCCTCAACGAGATGCATCAGCACCGTGGCTACAACAATGGGTTCAAGCGTCACAATGGTCAGGAAGAGGCAGGGTTTCCGTCTGTTTTCTATGGGGTCAACCCACAGCACTAACAGCAAAAGCCAACGTCTTCACACCGTGACGGTCTCCAGCTGGAAGTCTCAGAGACTCGTCTGTCCATGAAAGTGTTTCAGGATGATGTGCTTGGAAAAGCGCAGGGAGAGGAGAGCAGATCACATGGGGGCTTCTGTATTGAGAGGAGGCGTCTGGGGCAGGCAGAATAAGGAGTCTGTTTTCCGGGGTTCTGACCTAGGAGTCTATCCTCAAAAACAAGAAAACGTGGCTCCTTGGGGAGCACGGCTGCCGCTGTCACCTGTTTTGGCCACACTTGAGGTGAGGGGCTGACCCGAATTCACCTGTGTCAGCCCCAGGCTGCTTGCCCCTGACTGTAGAGTAAGAAGCCTTCTGGAATCTGCCTGAGAACCCAGTAGCCAACATACTTCTTCCTGTTAGTCCCCCTCTGGCCCCTTCTCTCGGGTATCCTAAGCATCCCAGGATGGTGTCAGCCCCTGAGAGTACCGTCACACCTATTCCCTTTCTGCTCAAGGCCCTCAGCTCTCTGGACCACTCCCTTTCCACAACCAGGAGGCCAGGTTCTGGGTCTCTCCTATTCCCCACAGGGCCAAGCCAGGGCCCGCGTGTCCTGGGACAGGGGAGTAAAGGTTCTGCTAAGGCTCTGTTAAAGATGGTATGTGGGAGAGGAAAAGGGGAAATAAAATAGAGGGCAGGATTAATGAAGTGGCTGCGAAAGCTAATAGTGCATTCACCAACATCTCCTCCTCTGACTCTCCCATCCCAGGGGAGCACGGGCCACAACCCTCAGGTGGCCTGTCCAGCGCCTGAGGATCCCAAGATCAGAAAATGGGCGGAAATCTTCTTTTTTTTTCCCCTGCTGCCCCGGCCCGCCCCACCTGCCGGGAGGAAATCCTATAGGACAAGGGCGTCAGCACTCTTCTGTGACACCTCTGATCCCAGCCCCTTCTGTGAAGCCTAGGCACACCCCACCCGACCTCTCCTGAGCTGACCAGCTTCAAAGTAGTCAGCAGAAGGGACATTATCGCAGGGTGACTTGGCGACAGTCTTTCCACGCCACCTATATAGCCTTGGCCACTCCTGCCAGCGTTTCTCAGCCCCGCCCCATCACATGCCCTCCTCTCTCCCAGGCTTCTCTCTCGAAGCTGACCTGGAGCTGGATTCCCAAATAAACAGTAACTAATTGGATTAGGAGCTGATAATATTGTTGACCTTTCTTAATGTCTGTTGGCTGTCTTTCCACCACACTGAGGCTTAATTGTATGGGGTGGGGGGAGGGTGGGGGACTTCCAGGAGTGAAACATGACCCCTGTTAACCTCAGATGAAATGGGCTCAGCGTCTTCCCAACTGCCTGTCATCCCCCACGGAGCAGGAACACACACATGCTCCCGAGCTCATCAAATAATTACACAGATGATACACACATGCATAGGCATGCACGCAGAGATGCAAACACACCCAGAGGCCCAGAGGCATCCCCGCAAAAATCTATGTGGTGCCCACATGATTTGGACGACAAATACACGCGTTAATACCAGTTACAGACAAGTGACGCACACGCAAAATGACAGATCCGACACACCAATCATATGCATGTCTACAGGCTGCAAACATAGAGACACCTATTCACAGAAATGTAACCGCATGCAGATGCAAACACCTAAGAGGTATACTCATGCATGTGCTTTGCTACATACACATATGTGGACAGCTAGCTCCATTGACATACGCCTAGACTCAGATACACAGCGGTTCAATCAGTAAATTCTCGCATACCCACCACTTGCGGGCACATGCCTATGCACATCACGCATAGCCTTCTGCACACAGGTAGACACACACACACACACACACACACACACACACACACAAGAGAGCCTCCACATCCCCTCTCTTTCCCCTCTGGGCTGCTTACACGCCTCTCTGTTCCTGGGTTCCCAGGCTGTGTTGCTGGGATCCTGAATTTGGAGGTTTCTTGGCGCTCTAGTCCGGCATCCCGGAGCGTCTCCACCTCTCAGGGTCTCCCGGGCCCTGTTTCTGGGGGTGGCTCTCTCATCCTAGGGCGCTAAAAGTTGGAAAGGTCCCCAGGGGTGGGAGTGGGGAGGAGGGCAGGCGGAGAGAAGCGGCTGGCAGGGGAGCAGAGGGTGGAGAGGAGGGTCGAGGAAAGGAGCCACGGAAGGAGCACGGCGAGGGAAGGGGCACGCGGGCGGGGGAGGGGCGCCTGCCTGCGCGCAGCAGATGTTGCGGCTCCGCGGCTGGAGCTGTTAATGTAAGTGGAGTTTCTGCAATGGTAATTAGGAGGGCCCTCATTACCCCGGCGGAGCCGGCTGCGAGCCGATAAAGCCGAGGGGGAAAGGGCCCGACATCAGGGTAATGGGGGAGCAGGGCCGTGGAGGAGCCGGGGACCGCTGGGTGCGCAGCTGGAACCCGCCAGGGCCAAAGGAGGGGCGCCGCGCTGGGGCTGGGAGCCCCTAAGAACCTGGAGCCGGCGGCGAGGGCCGTCGGAGGGACGGACGGACAGACGGACGTCGAAGCGGAGGGGGCGCCTGGAGGAGGCCGGCAGAGAGCGGTGTCCAGAGGACGGTGTCGAGGATGAGGATGGCTCCGGCCGGCGGGCCCACCTGAGTGTGGAGAGACACAGAGGCCTGGGCATCCGCATGCAGAGAGCACCCAATGGCAGGACAGCGGGGCGGGGGGGGGGGGGGGGGGGGGGGGGGGGGGGAGGGGGGGGCTGGAAGGTGAAGACCCTGAAACGGATGCCAGTGTGGGGAACGGGACTCGAACTTCAGAAGCACCAGGACTAATGTGAGAAAGTCCGGATGGAAGGTTCCAGATCTCAGGTTACAGACTCGGAACCAACCGGGCTCAATCTAGGCCCCAAGGTTGGCGGTACAAGCTCTCATTCTGACCCCCAGTGGTAAGTTGAGCCCACTCTCCTTCCAAACACGGCAACCGCTCCCTCCCATTGCCCCCTGCACATACACACACCCCAAGCCGAGGGGTGCTCCCTAAGCATTGAGAATGCTGGAAGTGAACCCGCAGCTCAGCACCTCGCTCTCCACCCGAGCTCTCCAGCGAAAGTGGAGGGAGCCAAGGAGAGAATCCTGACTGCCAGGACACCTGCTGGTTCCTTCCCCAGCCAGGGACCCAGAGGCGCTCCCAGATCCCCGGACTTGGGTGGTGGCAAGAATGGGGAACCTGTTCTACTATCTGCTTGCGTCACCTGAGTGTTCCAGAATGAGCTCCGCGAAGCTTCCAGAAGGATCGAGCAAGCCCTAACTCTCCAAGCAAGAGACTAAGTCCCCTTCTCTTCGGCCCCTCCAACGCCAGGCCAGAGCACAGAGGAACGGGACTTGTGGGTGGTCTTTGTAGGCAATCTTCCTTCCTCCAGCTGACAGCCCCTATTTTGCCACCTCTCCCACAGCCCCCCACCTGTAGCTGCCTTCTGAGGGTCATTGACCCCTCCCCATCACTCCCATTTTCCAACTTCCTATAAGAAGCCTTGGTGGCATGGCGGGTTTCCTGTTGGGCTGCTCACCTCGAGGTAGTAGTTCAAATCCAAAAACCGCTCTGCGGGAGAAAGAGGAGGCTTTCTACTCTGTAGAGATTGACAGCCTAGGAAACCTACAGGAGCAGTTCCAGCCTGCCCCATCGGGTTGCTATGAGTAGGAATTGGAATTGACTGAATGGCAGTGTTTTGGGTTTTGTTTTTAGTTTTCCCTGTTTTTTTTGTTGTTTTTTTTGCAGGGATGGTGGTAGTGGCCTGGAGAACCCCCGTAAGCCTCTCCATTATGGAGAGAGTGGAACAGCGAGGGGAACTTCTGTCAGGTGTCTGGGAAGGGAAACGAAAGTCCTGCCAGTGTCCACTCCAGAGGTCACCACGGCTCCTGAAGGATTCAAAGACCAGCCCATGGCAGTGGTGGGGTCTCTGGGTCTGGGAGAGCCTGGGTGTCCCGCCCCTCTTCTGCTGTACTCCTCCACGGCAGAGCAGGGGTTAATGGGGAGAAGCTGGGAGCCTGGAGCAGGCGGTGGCATCGTCCCCACCCCCCTGCCCCCGCGAGTTGCTGACTCTTCCTTTTTGTTAGGGCTGACAGCAAGCACCTGGTGTGTTTGCGCTACAATATTGTTCCTGCTTCCCTTCCCCCAAGCCCCGGGCTCCCCCCTCTCTCCCCTCCCCACCCGCCGGCAGCCTGCCCCTCTGCCTTCGCTTTCACTCCACCCCTCCTGCCTGCGATCTCCTAGGCGCCCCGCCCCCCCTTCACCCACCACAAGCACCGACCCTGCGGTGTCAATAAACACAACATATGCTGCCATTAATGTGAAAATCGTGCCCTCTACTCCATTCATCCCCTCAGCCCGCAGCCCGCTGGGGCTAGGGGTAAGGGAGTGGGGGAGAAAGGTCAAGTGGGAAACATTAACAACCCTCTTTTTGATCTGCTCAACCCCCACCCCTAAGGCGGGAGAGTGCATGAAATTAATGGGGCTTGGGTAGGATAAGAGTAGGGGTCTTCTGACACCCACATTTTATGACCTGCCCACTGAGCCCCAAGAAAGAAACAGATGAGCACTCCCACTCAGCCCATACCCCTCTTTCGATCCAGGGGTACAGAGTGAGGTCCCTGTGGGCTAGGCCTGACAGCCAGGCTGCTGGTACATTTCTCCCAGGAGCAGAGGTAGGGGGCTCTCCTTCTCTTGCAGGCCCAGCAGTCATCCCAGCTCCTGGGTCCTATCAGTCTGTCTGTCCACTAGATTATAAAG
Source organism: Echinops telfairi (assembly GCF_000313985.2). Classification (NCBI taxonomy): domain Eukaryota; kingdom Metazoa; phylum Chordata; class Mammalia; order Afrosoricida; family Tenrecidae; genus Echinops; species Echinops telfairi. The sequence goes on along the minus strand of NW_022103968.1, from coordinate 27,555,774 downwards.
GAAAACCCAGGGGGGCTTCTCAAGTGTGGGTGGGCTCTGGAAAGCCCTTGCGGCCTCTGAGGACTAAGGGAAGGTGGGCTGGCCCCAGTCTTCTCAACTAAATCAGGCGTTCCGAGACAACAGAGACTACTAAAGATAAAAATAATATAATAACAACAGCTAACACGTAGCGAGAGCTTCTTTATGTACCAGGCTTTATTTCATTTGTTCCCCATAAGCCTCCTATGGGGAAGTTACAATCCCATTTTACAGCTGAGGAAAACAGGCTTAAGGATAACTAACACACAAGGAGTGCTCGCTGCACGGCAGGCCCTGTGCGCAAAATGTTAGCCCCATCATCAGTGCCATTTTACAGAAGAGGAAACCGAAATTCAGAGAGGTTAAGTAAGCTGTCCAAAGTCACACAGCCAAGAAGCAGAACATGGGCAGGAACCCAGGTTGCCCTGACAGCAGAGGGTAGGATCTTGGCTCCTCTGCTTTCCTGTCAGCTTTCTTGCTATGTTTTCATCTTCAGTGACCCTGCAACCTAACTAGCCCCGTGTGTGTGTGTGTGTGTGTGTGTGTGTGTGTGTGTTCAGACATGTAGCAAGGTGATGGGCAAACAAGAGCCAGGAAGGGGCTGCAGCAGGAATTGAAGTTGAGATACTCATCCTCTGTTCTCAGCTCCTCCCTACACTGCTGCCCCTCCTTGCTACCACTGAGCTGTGCCCACCCGGGCCCGTGGGCTCATTGCACCCTCCCCATGCCCAGCCTCATTCTGTGGCCAAGCAAAGAGCCCCCGTTGGCCCCCATAGCACAAAGACATTGTGCTTGGCTCTGCAGCTCCTCACTTGTGAAAGCCGATTGCTTTATTGATATTAACTTAACACCCCCCCACCCCCACCCCCACCCCCATTTCCCCACCCACCCGGCCCAAGCTGACGGGCAGAAATCTGCTGCCTGGGCACCACCCTGACCTCTCTTTTCCTCTTTCATTATCTGCTCCGGGCACTAGGGAGCCAGCACCAAAATTAAAACAATAACTAAGCACGAAGTGGACCCGGCAGCCCCCACTCCTACCCCAAGGGAGGGAAAAAGGCCACAAAAACACCTGGAGAGGAGAATAATCAATGGAGAGGGTTGGGTGACCCACTCTTATGCCAGCCCCCCACCCACCTTAACTCTTTGTCCCCTGCACTAACCAGAACTCCCCCATCTCAATCCTCCCACCCCACCCATCCTATGAAGAGCAATTGATGCTGGCAGCTGCTGGGGCAGTTGGTGCTTTGGGATTTGAGAAAACAAACCTGGGACAATGAAGTCCTCAGAAGCAGTGAGGGACTACCCTTCCACCGCCCCCTGGAGCCCCTTCCCCAGGATCCCAGCCCCGCTGCTATAGCAGGCAGTCACTCCCTGGGCAAATTCCTGAGGAATTACTTGACTAAGTGGCCCGTACTAAAACACTTTAGAAAGTGCTGTCTTTCAGTTGATCCTCACAAAAATTCCAAAAGATAGAATCTATTATTGTCCCCATTCTTCAGATGAGGAAACTGAGGCTAAACACATTAATCAACTAGCCCAAAGTCATCCCAGGAACACAGAATTGGCCTGCAAACTCAAATTCAGAGTTGCCTCCTGAACCTATAACCCAAACCATTTTGCTAGGCTCGGCCTCCAGAGCTGTTTGCTCTCTCCTGAGTGCTCCTGGGGTCTCGCTGAACAAGTGGCCTAGCCCAGACTATAAAAGGACTGGCCTGTGTCGCCTCCGCTCACCGTTCAGCAAAGGTGGTTCTGGACCTTGCTAATGGAATGACCCCCCAACTGTAGAATTATTTTTGTTGCTACTTCATAACTGTCATTTTGCTACTGTCATGAATCGTCATGTAAATATCTGATAGGCAGGATGTATTTTCCTGTTATAAAATTGTTACAAATTGAACATAATGACAGCATAATGATGAATCACAAAACAATATGTCATTATATATTGTAAACTTTTTATTTCTAATTACAAATCAATGAAATTTTGTCTTGAAGCATGGTGTAGCATGGGTAACAGTTTTCATGCCTGGTACTCATATGTGGGTGTATCTGCATGTGGGCGGACCCGCCTGGAGACGGATAGAGGAGCAGTGTCTCAGTTCCTAAGACCATTGGAAATAAGTGTTTTCCGATGGTCGTGGGCGACCCCTGTGAAAGGATCGTTCGACCCCCAAAGGGTTCGAGAACCACAGGTTGAGAACGGCTGAGCTAGAGGGAAGGGAGCTAGGAGGCAGGGCGCTGCTGAGGCCAGCAGAGGGGGCTGCTGTAGCTAAGGTCAAGTGGTGGGGGAGATGAAAGCTAAGGCAAAGATAGGAGTTCAGCCAGGTTTCCTCAAACACGGTCCCCCTCCCCCATGTCTGTGAGACATCAGCTCCAGCAGGGGGTTCCCTTTCAGAAAGGGAGGTAGAGTTAGCCCTATTGACCTGGCCTAAGTGTGTCTTCAAGACATGCTAACTTCAGGGGAGGGAGGGGAAGAAATGGGGAGCTGCTATCAGGGGCTCAAGTGGGAAGAGAATGCTTTGAAAATGATGATGGCGGCATATGTGCAAATGCGTTTGACACACTGGGTGAAAGCATGGATCGTAATAAGAGATGTAAGAACTCCCAATAAAAGTATTTAAATAAATAAATAAAAGACATGCTGACTCCAGGTGGGTCTGGCCCTAGTGGATCTGCAACTGACCTTGGTCAACCTACTCTGCTTGGCACAGGGACCTCTCTCCCCATCCCCCATCCTCACCTTGCTGCCCTAGCCCTCCTCAGCGCCCTCAAAGAGGCTTTCTCAGTTTGCGAATTTGTATCAGACCCTTTAAGTGCCCCAGTGGCTGGAGGCGTCGTGGTTACTTGGGCTCCTAACTGCAAGGATGTAGTTCGAAACCATCAGCCCCTCCAAAGGAGAAAGATGGGGCTTTCTACTCTGGGAGAGAGTTATAGTCTTGGAAACTCACAGGGGGCAGTTCTGTCTTGCCCTATGGGGTTGCTATGAGTCCGCATCGATTCCATAGCAGCGAGTTGGTGTTTTTGTTTTGTTTTGTATCAGACCCTTTCACTGCCCTCAGCCCTACCCACATTCCAACCTCTTGAGGTCAGGTAACCAACCACTCTGTGATCAAGTCCAAGGTAGGCATCCCTCCTATTTCCCTTCCTTCTGCGAACACAAGAATGGAACTTTCCGGAGGCATTGTATTAGAACACTGAGGTGAGATGAGAAGAGCCAACACTCAGGGTGCAATGGGCATGTCCCAGGCACTATCAGAACGACTTGATCTCAAATCTGCCCAGAAGCCCTAAGAGGTAATGCCCCATTCTACAGATGGAGGAAAGGCGGTCTGAGAACACGCAAACTGGAACACGGCACCATTGGGTTTGAATCCAGTCAGTTTGCTCTGAGGCAATACTACTTTTTCCAAAACAAAAGAAAAAGGGAATTGAAGATTTTAAATTCTTGATCTTGCAGTAGACGGTAAGCTTCCTAAGAGTATTCTTATAGGGCCAGACAGATGGGTGCAGGGTGGGACTTCCATAAATGGTCATCAAAGGGACTCTAAGAGAACTAAGGACCACAGGGGACTGCCTGTCACACCCCACCAGGCACAGAACACATACTTTCTCTTGCTTCAGCTTTGGTTGGCTTGGATGCCAGACTGTCACCCTGAGTCCTCTGATGAAGCCCTTTCAGAACTCTACCCATCTTTTCATGCATCTCACTTGACCCTGGTAGGCTCTGTCCCAGCCAGTCTTGGCTCTCTCCCCTGGCCCTTTTATCCCCCACATTCCTGTCACTGCTTCCCCCTAAAGAGTAGACAACCTTCTTCAGGGCCCATATGCCTCCGACCTGTAGATCAGAACTTCTTAAACTGGGTTTCTACCCCATAGGGGGTTTCATAACCAGTGGGGAGGGGAGGGCGCTTGACATGAAAAATCTAGCAACAGGAAAAGATTTCTGAACATGCAATGAGCAACAAATAATTCAAAATCAAATGTGTAAAGAATCGGAGGGATTTTCTGGTGCAGCCCTTGCCCCTGTCAACAAAGTTCTCAGGTGAAAAGGGGTTGAAAGGGTGGGAAAAGTTCAAGAAGCCCTGAAGAGATAAGTGCCAGTTGTGATCTGGGAACCTATTTAGCAGTTCGGGCCAGCCCAGCCTTTCAAAAGCTCAGACCACTTCACCCCACACCCCGATTTCAACTTCTCCTGGGAACAGGTGCCCTGGCCCCAGCTCCCGCCCCCCACTGCACACCTGCCCCCTGCCCACAGCTGACCAAAGACTTTTCTTTACCACCCTGCCCTCGCCCACTCCCACTAGCCTTCCATTGCTCCTATTCCTGCCATGAGTTTCCTCCAAATCCCCACACTGCCTTCGGTGACCCACTTAGAATCCTAACTCTCCAGACTTAAAATAGAAAACTCTCCACACAAGCTTTTACAATTCCCGCCACCCGCTGAAAACAGGTTGCCGCTTTAGCAAAAACAAAATAACCACCTAATAAAAATAGTTGCCCACCCGGTTGGAATGGTTGGTCATTTCCTTTGCCCAGCTCTTCTCTTCCACCCCGCCCCCTGCTTCTTACCTGTCCCCAGGCTAGATATGTACATGTGGCTTTCCGAATGTGGGCCCCCACTTGTGGCCTGACGTGGAGCTTTCTCCCCTTTTCCTTGGGATACATTCCATAGAGTCTGCTTGCCCTAGGCTCATCTGTAATCTGGGGCATTGATCTAGCCCATTGATAGCTGATTGTTTTCACACGTGACTCGGTCACATTCCTCGCATCTCCATCCTTCTGCTCTGTTTGCATGACAAGAAGCGGCCTCTACGGGAGAGGTCGCTCACCTCTGACCAGGATATAATTGGAAAAAGAAGGTCACCGCCGCCTTTGCTTCTGGGGCAGATCAGCTCCGTTCCATTTGTGTCAGGCTCTCGCCAGCACAGACTCTCAATGACATGGAGACAATGACTGTGGCCCACAATGGAACACACGGCGATGTGCTCAGCTCCACACAAACACACCATGGGCCCCAGACTTGCTCTCATCAGGACAGGCCTGTACAGTGATGCTCTCATAATAGGTGTGCTCAATAAGCACTGATGACAACAGCAATGACACACAGGACAACGAGAACCCCCATGACACCTACACACAGAGGCTGCACAAAGAGACACATACAACCATGCCTAGCCAGGGACACAGGCATCCAATGACATACACTCCCAGCGATCCACACACAGACTTGTATGAGGGCAATAGCGCAAGCAGGGCTACCACACCCAGCATGGAGGGGTGTGTGGAAAGTGTGACACTAATACACTTCTCCAGGCACTGGCTATGTGGAACTACTTCTATATCGATGGGAATTGTAGAAGGCGCTTCAATGTGCACAAACTGCCTCAAGTTGAGAGCCCTTCGACCGACAGCACTCTCTTCTGGGGCAGAATTTGCTGGCGGGGGTGGTGGACTGGATTCTATTTTCTCGGTTTGTAAAGGGACAGCCAAGAGCAGGTAAAAAGGTCTGCCTGTGGTCAGGATTAGGGGTCAGGCGATGGCCAGTTGTAGAAAGAGCTAAAACCGGGCCTTAGGACGTTGATCCCAGAAGACCTTGGCTGGTCTTGTTAGTATCTTGTGCACACACACACACACACACACACACACACACACACACACACACACTTTCTCCACCTCCCAGATGTAAAGGCAGGACTCCCAGGGTGCCGAAGCCATGTGTATCTTCTGGGAGAGAGTGACAATGGCCACTTTCAAGCCCAGTGACCCAGGCGGTAGGACACTGCCCCGCTCCAGGGCCCCAGGACCCCATGCCCAACACTGGGAAAGCCCAAAGATTCTGCCAACTGGGCAGAGGGTCGCCTCACCGCCACCCCTGCTACGCCAAGAGGTCTCCGGGAGGGGGCAGCGGGCTCCGCGCAGGGACCGGCGTCGGGGGCGACGGTCCAGCCATTCCCAGCGCGAAGGCGCGGGGTCCGCGGGAGCTCAGGGTCGCGCCGCCCACTGGCGGCTCGCTGGCACAGCGGAGGCCGGGAGGTAGGGCGGGCGGGGGGTTGTGGAGGAGCCCCTGGACGGGCTCTTCCTCCGTGGTAGAGGGGTGGGGAGTGTTGAAGAGACCCCCACCCCCACCCAGACCAGCCTGGCCCGTCCCCTTGCATGTGTCCCCGGCTCCCCTTTTCCTCCGGCTCTCACCTCTCGGCTCCCCCCGCCCTCCCCCACCCGGTCCGCACTCCCCTCCTCCCCCACCCCTTCCCTTGCTCGTCCTTCGCCCACCCCTCCCGCCCCCGCGGGGCAGCGCCTCGGTGCGCCCGCTTGGCAGTTAGCCCATTAGATCGCATACTATTGATCCGCTTCTGAGCCGAAGCTGGCACCCTCTCCCCTTCTCCGGGCCCCCCCAGGCCCCATTCCCTGAGTCTCCCCCCACCCCTGCGTCTCCATCTCCAGGCGGCCCTGGCCTACGTGCTCCCTCTCCACGCGGGCCCGCGCCCCTCACGAAGGACAAGAACAAATGTAATTAAAGCGAGCAGTGAGGGAGGGGCGCCCCCCCCAACACCGGCGGAGCGGGGTTCCCAGCGGTCCGCCCTCGGCCGCCGCCTGCCCCTCAGTGCTCCCCCACCCCCACCCCCCGGCGCGGGAGCGTTTGTGTTGAGCTGCGCCTGTCCAATAAATCCACATATAATTCTCGCCTTTCCTGTTCAGCTAAGGAAAATAAACGTGTAAGGCTGTTTCTGGGAGCCCAGCTCAGGGACCGCTTTAAATTCTCCTCTTATTGAGTCCGGGCTGGAAATCATTCAGCTCGGCGGCG
>NW_022103968.1:27536660-27548851 GCF_000313985.2 Echinops telfairi | reverse complement strand
CGCGCGCCCACGGAGGGCAGGCGCCCGGTATATAAATATCTCCAGCTTTCCCCATAGCCGGGCAGATTTATTCCGCTGCCAAGCCTGCAGAAAATTGACTTGTTCATGGAGGCGGCTATTGACACATCACCGGGGGGAGGGTTAGGGGAGAAAGCAGTGGAGCCCGCTCCCCTCCATTATACGTTAATGTAATCAGCAGTGTGCGAAATGACTGCGCGGAAAATAGCATCACTGACATTTATATTAGAGGATATTGATGGCAGGAGCTGTGACCGCATCACTCTGCCTCCCGTTTCCCCGGATTGACACAGGAGCCTCTTGTTGGCTCCATCCACGCTCGCCTCCCCTCCCCCTCCCCCTCCCGCTCCGCTTTCCCTCTCTCCACCCACTCGGTGTCTTTCCAGCTCTCCGGGTCTCCTCGCCTCACCCCCACCCTCCCTGTGCACGCTGCCAGTCACTCGTGTCCCAAATAATTCTTGAGCACCTACTGGGTGCCACGGACACGGGCTTCTCCACGGGGTCTCTGGCCCTGGGTTTCTCCCTCTCCTTCTCTTCCCCTCCCCCACCGCCCCCAGCCGTGCCCTTGCCCTCCTTCTCCCTCCTCCCCCCCACCCCTTCCCCTCCTTTGGCTCGGTGGCTGGACCGCTGCTGTCACAGCAGATAGATAATTGAAAAATGGGCCTCACCTTTGCAGCCGGCGGGAGTGGCTCAGGCAGTTACCGCTGGGGTTACCTACTCCATCTCAGGCCCAGGCTCCAAAAGAGATTCTGAGGAAATTGGATTTTACATGGATGTTTTATTCGGGCAGCGGCTTTCCAGTGTATAAATACAGGCGAGGAGGCCTTGGAGCCAAGGATGAGTGAGGGGAAGCAATCCTGCCTGGGGCACCACCAGGCTCAGGGGAGGCAAGCAGGGCCTTGTGCTGCGCTCTGGGCCCTGGACCTGGACATCAGTGCATTTTCCCTCATCAAAAGAGGTTAATGTCCTCTAAACAGCTCCTCAAAAGCTACCTGGGGAGTTAAAAGTGTGATTTGGCGGGGGTGGGTGGGTGGGTGGGGCGCCTTGGCAGGACTGGATACTGAGAAAAGGAGCAAATAGGCTTGATAAATTTAAGGACCGATTCCCACCCCTGAACAATATGTATTGACCCCTTTTCTTATATGGCATTGTGTCTGGGTCCAGGAGTGACTCGGGCATGGCTGCTGCCTTCAAAGGACAGATCAATAAATAGTTTGGCAAATGGCAAGGTGGGTTTTTAGGTTGGGAACAAGGCAGGAGAAAGATGGAGAGATAGACGCTGAAATTACCTCTCCAGGACACCTGGTCTGCTGGGGAGCTTGGCTGAATAACAAGAGTTTGGTTTGCAGTACATGGAGGGGGCCATGGTGGCTACAAAATCCCTCAGCAAGGAATCCTGGAGGACTAGGTTGATGGATGGCGGACCAAAGTGAGAAGGTTCAAGGCTAGAAGAAGGCCTGAGTGGGAGTTCTAAATGAAAGGCATAGGCACGGGTGAAGAGGCTCAGGAGACCAGGGGAATGGGATGTGGGGGAGTCGATTCTGAGGTTTGGCATGAAGATTGCCCCCTTAGTCTATTTCATCCACCGGCAGGGTCTTAGCTGTGCACCCGCTTGATTTCTGATTGCAGTTTCTAATCTGATGTAGCAGCCCAAAACATCACTTTTGTTCTTAGAAAAATGTTTTATTGGCATATCATTCACATATCTTACAATACAATAGTTCAAGCATATTAAGAAGAGTTGTGCAATCATTACCACAATCAATTGTAAAATATCTTCTTTTTTTGTACTCATTGTTATTAGCTCCCCATTTCCCCCCTCAATATCTCCTACCATACCCTCAAGGAACCCTGAATCTAGTTAGTTGACAAATGGATTTACCCATCACTTCTGTTCCTTAAAGAACTCATCGTGAGCCACCCCATGACCAAAAGACAGATGAGAAGGTGAGTGGACCGAGCAGCCAGGTTGAGCCTGCTCACAGAAGAGGCAGGCAGGCGTTTCTTGTGAGCTCAAGGCCAAGGAAACAGCTGCCTTCTTCCAGCCATCACACTGAACGCTGGACCAGTCCTCCCCCAGAGCAACATTCCAAGGGCCCCTGTCCTTTGCCACATTGTTACACTGTTATATCATCAGCCTGCCGAGGGGAAGGACAGGTGCTGGATAGATCCTGGCCATCCCTCTAGCTGTCCCCCCACCGGCCCCATCTCAGGCATTGCCAGATGATACTCTCTGGGAACTCCAGCCCAGCTGGAGGAAGGGAGTGTTTGGACCCTCATCAACAGCTTCCATCTCACCTATAGATTAAATCCATCCAATCCAGTGGAGAGGGAGGCCTGTCCCAGCTGTCAGGGAACCAGGCTACTCCATTCACCTTAGTTAGCAGTGCCCCATCCTTCCCTCTGCCCACAGGAATTCATGCCCTTACTCTCTCCTCCCCCCACCTACCCACCCACTCACCCCCAAAAAACCTGTTCCTGAATTTGTCTTCCCTGCTTTGTAATGCATTTGACTTATAGACCTGGAGATTGTGGTGTCACTCCTAGCCTAGGACGCTTTAAATAGGTTAGTGATGAGGATGTGTGTGTGTCTGCGCGCGCGCGCGCGCGCGTTTATTTGTGTACTGCATGCCCAGGGCCAGGGGACACCATTCATTGGGCAGGACTCAGCTCCAGCTTCCCTCTCAAATTAGATTAAAAAAATGAAGAACTAGTCAAGGCAGTGACTTCCCACAGTGGGAAGAATCTCTCTCCCTCTTCAAGGCCTTATGAAGATGGGGTTCTAGGAAGTCATTCCTCCAGGTTCTTTCCCCAACAAGCCATCTGAGAAAACCTAGGGAAATGAGGAAATGGGTATACTAGGGACTGAGTGACTTAAGTCTCAAGCATGTACTGAGATCCAGAACCTTTCCCTATATTAGAGGCTGACTGGAAGTGGAGCCAGAGGAGAGGGGATATCTGAAAGGTGGAAAACCCATTTCAGGGGGCGGAATGGTGGTGGTGGCCAGGCACTAGAAGCCATCAGGGTCTGGGAGACCGCATGCCTGGCTGGGGAAAACAAGCCTCAACAAGGCCAATATTAGTCGTGTGACCGTGGTCAGTCACCTAACCTCTCTGGGGTTCAGGTTCCTCATCCACAACATGAAAAAATTAGGGTCTTTTTAAGCTCTAATTTCTGTGATTCTAAATTGGTGAGTATGTTTGGAGAGCCCGACATGAGAGCAAAAAGAAAAGGAATTTCCGGGCTGAAGATGCAGACTCCTTCAAGAGGGCTATAAGCAGGTCTTTGTGGGCCCAGTGAGCCCTGACAGTCCTCCAAGGGCACTTTGAGCCTTGGAATGCCCCGGGGATAGGAAACATGCAACACAAGGAAGCAATGCAGCCCTGGAGCGGAGAGAGGGAAGGGAGAAATTCAGAAATCTTAAATGGAGTACCACTTACGTTTTGTTGAGCTTACAGTCTCTGCTCAGAATCGGACTCCTGCAGCTCACAGATTGCGTGGTCAGGCAGTTGTCCTGTAGTTGTGATTCAGATGTCTATGCCCCGTGCCTTGGAAGGGAGTGGATAGGGTTAAGAGTCTTTGCTTTGTTTCTCAGTAAAGTATCGGATTTGAGAAATGTTAGTGAACATCACCTTCGTTATTAGGATGGAGACAGGATTAGGGCACCCCTAGTGGCCTAGAATGGTGGTGGGCAGCAGCGACACCTCAAGAATTGCTGGAGGTGAGAGAGAGTGGGGACATATAGGGCCAGTGACCAGAAGCCAGAGGGCAAGGCAGGAGAGGTGAGGAGAAGGGAGGGAAGATATCCCTTTCCACGGATGTGCCTTGGCCCCTGTCCAGGCAAAGAGGGGCAGATTTTCTGTCTCGTCCCAAACCCCTGCATCTGGCACCTTGTTTACCTCGTGCCTATTTATAGTTGCAGGCTCCAACTCTGGCATGGGACGCTGCAATTTATATGACTATAAACCTCCAAAGGACACCAAGAGCTGGCAGGGTAGGTGGATAAAGATAGGGGCAGGGCTCCCAAGGTCAAAATGCCCACCCTCCCACACCTGGCTTTCTACTCCACCCTCCCATCCCTGCTGACCCTGCCACACCTTGCCAAGGACAAGAGGTCATACGTTGACGCTTCCTTACCCTGATGATGTCTTAGTTTTTCTGTGCTGCTGTCACAAAAAATATAACAAATGAATGGTTCTAATAAACAGAAGTAGACTTTCTTACAGTTTAGGAGGCAAGAAGTCCAAATTGAGGGCACTGCTTCTAGGGGAAGACTTCCTCTCTCTGTTGGCTCTGAAGGAAGAGGTCTTTGTCTCTTCAGCTTCCGCTTCCTGGTGCCCTGGAGACCTCCTTGTACCTTGGCATCAAACTCTTTGAACTTGAGGCATCTGTAGCCCCACCCTTTGAGACTCCAGAGGTCTGAGCCTTACTCTTAAAGACCTGCAACTCTGCTTCCTCTTCTTCTTCCAAACAGTCATACTGGTCTCAGAACTGCTCCCGGGGTGATTCTTTTCTTTTTCTTTTTTTTTTTCAAGAATTTCATTTTCTTTTCGACAACTTCCATTTTCCTAGATTTCTACTTTGTACATTCCAAGTTCAGGTTATTAATTTAATGAGTATTTACAGCGGTGTCTCCTTCTTTGGTTTTCTTTTCTTTTCTCAAAGGACAAAGGATGTAGTTCTTTCTGTCGGTGTCCCATCTGTAGAGTGCCAAGAGGCAGACAGAGTTCTTCTCTTTTGTGCTGTCTCTGGTCCCTTCAGTGGAAACTGATAGGTTTTCTGCTGCTCTGGTGGTTGGTTAGGTCCATCCATCACAGGCGTAATGTCTCTAACAAAGGTTCGTGTAGCCAGGACTCTGATGGAAATTTTTGGACATGTGTCCTTAGTTGGTCCAACAGAAGTTTCCAAATCTTTAAATTATGCTTTTTATTTGCACAGTTCACTTTTAACTTGATGTCTTTCCTCCCACATTTTACTGTTGATGGTGTGGAGAAACCACAAGGTCCATTTAAAATCTTGCTCAGACATCTCATCAAGCAACTGTCCAAGGTCATCACTTACAAGTTGCACCTTCCAAACATTTGGACATAGTTCAGACACATTCTTTGCCACTGCATAGAAGGCATCCCCTTTCCTCCATTGCACAATCACATGTTCGTCGTGTTCCTTCAAGGCCTTATGAGAGGCACATTGAACACGCACATTTCTAGCACCGTTCTGTTGCATCTGGATCACTATAGAAACCAGGCTTTCTCTCTGGTTCTTCTCATTTTCTTCTGAGCCCTCACTAGGACCGCCTTTGATGTCCATCATTTGACCAACAATCTCTTTGAACTTTTAATGTCCTGTATCTTAAAAATATTCTTATAGTCTTAATTTTTTTTTTACTTTTAGCCATTACCCAATTCTAAAACTACTTCCACATTTTCAGTGTCTGTAAGAACAGCTCCTCAGTATCAAATGATCACATTCTGTCTTTATTAGCTAGAGCTGCTATCCCGGAAATCCTGCAAGTGAACGGGTTGAACAAACAAACTAAGTTTCTCACTGTTTTGTGCTAGCACTAGGGGAAATCTTCCTCTCTTTGGAGGCTCAGGAAGAAGGTCCTTGTCTCTTCAACGTCTAGTTTCTGATTCCTGGGAGATATTCCTGTATCTGGGCATCTGTCTTATCCCATTTCTCTTCTATTCCTTTGTTTAATCTCTTACCTATCTCAAAAGCGACTTACTCAAGGTACACCCTATACTATTTTCAGCCCTGTCTATAAGGGTGTTCTTCACTAACACTAGTGAAGAACACAGACTTTAGAACCCTGACCGAAAATCTGAGATAAAAATGTGTAGCATTTGCCCAAGAGCAAAGTACAGAATGGTTAGGAAAGGAGGAGGGATGGAAACAGGAAACACAGAAGAAGTAGGAAAAGTGATGCTACAGTATGAGGACTGCAGTCAATGAGATGAAACAAAATATAAGAATTGTATAGAAAATAGATATGTTCTTTACACTTTCACTTAGTCCGTAATAGATAGTGAGGGTTTTTTTTAGTTTTTGTTTTAGACTGATATGATTATTTCCCAAACAGGATTGTGACCACAGGCACAGAAGTTAGGACTTACAACACATATTTGGGGGGGAATATAATTCAATCCATAGTACCTGGATTTTTCCAGTTTAAGATTTAGAGCAAGAGAGGACCTGGGCATTCTCCCTCTTTGGGAGGGGAGAGGTAAACTCACTATGGGGGGTGGTTCTCGTCAGAGCATTAAGTTTGAGACAGTGGGTGTGTTAGGTCTGGTTGTCTAGAGAAACAAATCCATGAGACTCATATATGTGTAAGTGAATGCTTTAGATCAAGAAGTGATGATATACTGAGCAAACATCCCAGCGCAATCCGTAAACCTGATAGTAGCCCATTAGTCCGATATTAGTCCATAAGTACCTCTTCCAACACACACGGCCACATGCAATGATGCAGAAAGCAGGAAAATCATAGGCCAGTGGGTGTGAGGTCCTGTGGATCCAGTGATGCTGTTCATCACAGGGCTCTGGCAGGTCTCTGCGTGACAGCCAGCAAGACGGTGAAGGCAGACAGCGGGGGAGAGGTTCCCAGGACCCTCCTTATGAGAAAGCCACGCCCACAAGGAGGTACCATTAGGCTGTGACTTGATTGACAGGCTAGACTCCACCCCTACACTTTTATATCTTCAAGTTGACATGAAATTATATAACTACCACAGCAGGTGAGTCCAGTCTTTTGAAAGGAAGGAGACAATGGGACTCAACAGCCCAACTCCCACACCTCTCACCTAAGACAGGGATCTTTATACACCAAGTGCCCAAGTCCCCAATCACCATGGGATTCGTTGCCCAAATTCTTCCCTGTACAGAGAACCCCTCCTCAGCCACTAATAGACCCTCTACTTTATCTCCCCCTCCCTTTTAAAAAAAATTCTCTAGCCATCTAGCCCTGATGTATTCTCACTCCACGGTGTCCTCAAAGTGCCCCACAATGTGCCTGCTATTCTTACTACTGCAGTCTTCTATTGGGCACTGAATTCCCTCACTGGTCCCCCTACCCCATGATCTGTGATATGAGCATTTACTGTATGCCTCCAGGCTGGGCATAGCCCAGCTCTCTGTGTGTGCATAAGAAGGTGCTGGGTACTTGGATCAAGCTCAAGTGCTAAATAGATATGAACATGAAGACAGGGAGAGCCCCAGCATGATTTTTTCCTTGATGGTGGTCACATCAACATCTGGTCTGCTGAGTTAAATCTGAGGACTTTTAGAGAATGAAAGTAGCTCTCTTAAAGCCCTGGGATGCATAGGCCTCTTCTCTCTCTCTCTGCTGCTGTTGTTGTTACGTGCCATTGAGTTGGCTCCAGCCCATAAGGACCCTGTGCACAACAACGGAAACACCGCAGGGTCCCGCTGTCCCCGTGATTGCTCCTATACCTGAGTCCATGGATGCAATAGCTGTGTCGATCCATCCTGTGGAGGGCCTTTCCTCCTTCGCTGCCCATCCACTTTACCAAGCATGATGTTCTTCTCCAGGGACTGGTCTCTCCTGACAGCATGTTTAAAGTATGTAAGATGAGGTCTTGCTGTCCTTACCTCTAAGGAGCCCTCTGGACTTCACTTCTTTCAACACAGATGGGTTTGTCCTTTCAATATTGTCTCCAGCACCGCAATTCAAATGCGTCTATTCTTCTTCAGTATTCTTTAATGTCCAACTTTCACATGCAGTTGAAAATAGCATGGCTTGGGTCAGGCACACCTTACTGTTCAAAGTAACATCCTTGCTCTTCAATATTCTACAGACGACTTGTGCGGCAGATTTACTTAATATGTCTTTTGATCTGATTGGTGCTTCCATGAGCATTGATTGTGGATCCAAGCAAGACAAAATCCTTGACAATGTCAACGTTTCCTCCATTTATCATGATGTTTACCTATTGGTCCAGTTGTGAGGATTTTAGTCTTCTTTATATTGAATTGTCACCCATACTGCATGCTACAATCCCTGATCTTCATCAACAAATGCTTCAATTCCTCCTCACTTTCAGCAAGCAAGGTTGGGTCATCTGCCTATCGCAGGTTGTTAATAAGCCTTCCTCCAGTCCTGATGCCACATCTCCTTGATATAATCCAGCTTTTCTGATGATTTTTCTCAGCATACACATTGAACAAGTATGGTGAGAGGACACAACCCAGACGTACACCTTTCTTGATTATAAACCATGCCTTGTGTATGTGTGTACGTGCATGTGTTAGGTGAAGGTTTGAAGAGTGTATCAGAGTTTTACATTTAACATATGCATTCTGATTCAACACTCATTCATTGCGGTCCCCTCAAAGGATCATCACGAATCCTACTTGTTTCCATCCCTCCTTGTTTGCTAACCTTCTGGATTTTGTCCTTGCTGCCATTTTGATTTTAAATTGTTGATCTTTCCAACACTAGTGTGAGTTCAGTTCCAGACCTGAAGGCTCAGGGCCATGTCTTAAGGGTCCCACCAGAGTCTAGCTGAGCAGAAGTGTTGTCTCTTTTATTGTTTTGAGTTCTGTTTTGCATTTCCCCCCCTCCCCCCCACTCTATCCAGCACCTTCGAATGCGATTCTTTTCAGAGCAATTGGTATTGGTAGTAGGCACCCTCTAGTTCAGTGGTTCTCAACCTGTGGGTCATGACCCTTTTGGGGGTTGAACAATCCTTCACAGGAGTCACCTAAGACCATCAGAAAACACAGATTTCTGATGGTCTTAGGAACGAAGACACCGCTTCAATAGCCATCTCCAGGCGGTCCGCCCACATGCAGATATGCCCACAGATGAGTACCCGGCGTGAAGACCGTGGCCCATGCTACACCATGCTCTAAGACAAAATTTCATTGATTTGTCATTAGAAAGAAATATTTCACAATATATATGACAGTAGCAAAATGACAGTCATGAAGTAGCAACGAAAATAAAATATGATTGGGGGGGGTCACCACAACATGAGGAACTGTATTAAAGGGTTGTGGCATTAGGAAGGTTGAGAATCACTATTCTAGTTCTTCTGGTCTCAGAATTGTAGAAGTTGATGTTTGGTCTCTTAGTCTATTGAACTAAATGTTTCCATGTCTTTCGATTTTTATCCCTCTTCTTTCCTCTGAAGAGGGAGAGGCCAATTGTTGTACCTGAGATGACTGCTCATGAGCTTTTAAAACCTCAGTCACTACTTACCAAAGCAGATGTAAAGCATGGCCTCCGTGAACTGTTAAACCAACCGACGTTGGTGTCCTCCAAGGCTTTGGCCCAAATCCCCTAGGCCCAGTCACTCATTCCATCTAGGTATTTGGTTGGGTCTAAGTTTTCATGACTTTGTCCCCTGTATGCTCTACCACATTCATGCCTGTATTTGCTGCAAAGTAAATGCACATGTACAAATAGCCTCTATCAAACTGAAATATATTCATATGTATACTTCCTCACTCCCTCACCCACCTGTTCAGGCTGGGTGCCTATCCACACAGGTGCTCAGAGATTCCCACTGCTGGAGGATTGTGTTGATAATCCTATTTGCCATTTGTGACCCTCCTTTGGTCCTTCCTGTCTCACCACCATCTTGGGTCTCAGGCCACTCGGGAATGGACTAATGGCCTCGAGAGAGGTTGACAAAGCTAGGGTCAAGAGTTGAGGATGCCAACAAGTGAGCCAAGTCATCTTGCTTTCTTTTTCTGCTGAGGGGCGGCAAGGAACTGTGAAGATTCCCAAGAGGACCTTTCCCTCACTTCCTGGTTTACTTTTTATCTAGTGCTTTCTATGGGCCAGGGGAGGGGGCAAGGATATAGGCCAGACGAGAGGAATGATGTCTGTCGGTGGGCGATCTCTTGAGGACCCAGGGAAAACTTTGAGGCCTGGGTTTGGGATAGGCTGGTGTGAAAGCTAACAATGGAGGGCCTGGGTGAGGAGTAGAGCTCTCCCTCTTGCCCTCTCCCAGAGGGAGGCAGCAGAGGGCTGTGAGAACTACCCCATGCTACTTCTACACTGTAATTCTTGTCCTTGGAAGGGCTCTCCTGCCTCTCTGTTGGAGAAAGACATGGTGGGAAGTCAGCTGTTCTGGATTTAACTGTTCCCAAGATCCTCTATTCATTCCTAAGCAAGGGCTCCTCTCCTATCTAGAATTTAGAATACTGTTGTCTACTTCCCACTTTCCCATCTCCTCATGTTTCTCATTCCCAACTTCCCAAATCCTCTCTTCCCCCCATCACGTTGGCAGCATAATTCAATGTATCCAGGCTCAGTCTCTCTGGAGCTGCCCTATGCCTACTGGGCCATGATGGCTAGACCTCGCTTGCATCTGAACCTCCAAGCCTCCCTGAGGAGTTCTGATGTCTCCTTTCCCCTAGGTCTATTTAGGCATTCACCACCACCACTTGCCTGGGTAGGAGGACCAGGTTGGGACCTGGAGATGCATAGGAAGATAGTCCCTGCTGGGAGTTAAGCTGGTTGGTGCCGGGGCACCTGTGTCTTTGCCCCAGCAACTCTATGCTCGTCAGGCCTGGAGGTCCCAGTTCTGAAAGAAAGAACATTCCCACCTGGAAACACAGCACTGATTCCATTGAACTAGCAGCTAAGAATGCCCCCTGGCCATTTTGGGCTTCTCCTGCCTTTCGATCAACAGGTAAAGAAGGGTGTCACTGTACTGAGTGATGTTATTGATCCTGATTACCAAAGGGAAATTGGATTGGTACTACATTGTGGAGGTAAAGAATATATCTGGAATCCAGGAGATCCCATAGGCAGTCTCTTAGTACTACCATGTCCTGTGATTAAAGTAAATGGTAAACTATAGCAATCCAATTGTGATAGGACATCTAATGACCTAGAGCCCTCCGGGATGAAGGTCTGGGTCACCCCACCAGGCAAACAACCACAGCCAGTTGAGGTGCTAGCTGAGGGCAAAGGGAACACAGAATGGGTAGTGGAGGAAGATAGTTCTACACTTCAGTTATGACCATGTGATCAATTGCAAAGGTGAGGTTTGTGATTGTCAGCATTTCTTCTTTATATCTTCTTATTGAATATCTTTCTCTTGTTCATATATCATATACCAGATACAAACAGGTTCAGTGTGTTTTCATTTATATGTATGTTTACTATATGATGTTGGGTGTAAGTATGCTTTTATTAAGGTCTGGAAATTATGTATCAGTAAATAAATTGTGTAAAAGTGCCAAGTTGACAAGGGGTGGACTGTGATTGTTAGGGTTTCTTTGTGCCAACATGACATCTGTAAGAAGACATGGGTGGAGTTTAGCTTGTCAATCAGGTTGCAGTTTGATGACCTTTTTTGGAGCTGCAACTGAGATAAATGGCTCTTCAAGGTCAGCCCCTCCCCCTGCCCCCCATGGTCAGACCAGTACACTGCCTGATTTAGCTGCCCTGTCTCAACACATGTGCTGTGCTACTTCTGGGGCAAGCCAATCTGTGGACCTTGGTTGACTGCCTCACTGTGTGGTGCTGTTCCACCCCATGGTGCCCACCCCCACACACACACACTGTATCTGCTGCCTATAGCCAACTCCACTCATCTTGCCACCACTCCAGACACCCATCGCACCTCTTACCAGCCACTTCTCATCACTACCCTGTGAAGCTCCACCATGACCTACTTCACTGCACTGCGCTCCTGGCCTCTGCTACATTTCACCACTTCATCTTCCTACTGTCTGCTTCCTTGGCCTTGGCCACATGAGTTGGAAGGACCTTCAGTATATTAACTGTCCCATGAAAGTGAGTTGGACTCAGCTCTCTGTACTGCTGTGTGGACTAATTTAATGTTATATTCCTTTTCGTTATGTAAACTTACCCATATATATATAATCATATATCTAATCATAAGTCTGCTGATTTTGCTTCTCTCGAGAATCCTGCCTAACACAGCTTAAAATTTTTTTAAATAATTTTTTAATCATTTTATTGGAGACTCATACAACTCTTATCATAATCCATACATACATCAATTGTACAAAGCACATTTGTCCATTTGTTACCCTCATCATTCTCAAAACATTTGCTCTCCATGTAAGCCCCTGGCATTAGCTCCTCATTTTTCCCCCTCCCTCCCACTCCCCACTTCCCTCATGAACCCTTGATGATTTATAAATTATTATTTTGTCATATCTT
>NW_022103968.1:27498144-27536306 GCF_000313985.2 Echinops telfairi | reverse complement strand
TGGATGGTTTTTTCCCTGCGATCCAGTAAATAATTTTTATTGGGGGCTCTTACAGCTCTTATAACAATCCATACATCAATTTTATCAAGCACATTTGTACATATGTTTCCATCATCATTTCCAAAACATTTTCATTCTATTTGAGCCCTTGTTATCAGCTTTTCTTTTTTCCCCTCCCTCCCCTACCCTTCCACCCTCCTGAACCCTTGATAATTTATAAATTATTTTAATTTTCATATTTTACCCTGTCTGCTGTCTGCCTTCACCCATGTTTCTATTTCTGTTGTTTGTTCCCTGGGGGTGAGAGGGGGATGTTGTACATCGATCATTGTGATTGGTTCCCTCTTTCTTCCCCTTCTTCCCCCACCTTTCCCCTACCTTCATGGTATTGCTACTCTCATTGTTGGTCCTGAGGGTTTCTCTGTCCTGGATTCTGTGTGTCAAGAGCGCAAACACAGTCTTGAGGTGAGATGAAAAATAAAAGAACAGTGCCTCATCTCACTCAGTCATGCCCTCAATTGGGTCCCAACTCATAGTGATCCTGTAAGGACAGGGTCGTACTATCCCCATGGTTTCTGAGACGGTGACTCTTTATTCTTTACGGGAGTAGAAAACCTCATCTTTCTTCTGCGTGGTTGTGAACTGCTGACCTTGCGGTTAGTAGCCCAATGTGTAACCACTATGCCACCCAGCTCCTTTCACAGTGCCTCATAGAAATATCCTGCTTCCTGCCAGCAAGATACCTGGGAGATGTGACAGGGAGCATAGGCCCCCATGGGACACAGGGTGTTGGGAGGAGGACAGTCAGCCACAGGCCAAGGAAACAACCTCTTAGGTGCTGCCAGTTTAAAGTTAGGAAATTAAGAGTGACCCAGAGGTGTAAAGGTTAGACCCTGAGGCAAAGAGAACATCTCTGCAGGGAGTCATCTACACGTGGTTGGAGGGGCCAAGTGCCTTGTTAATTTTTTTTTCAAGTTAATTATTTGTAGAGACAGAAAGATGCCCAATGAGTTCATTTGAATTCTTAGCCGAGGATGAGCAGCTGGGAAAACTGTGGACTTGAACCTGGAGGGACAGACCTGAGACTCCAACAGAAAGGGAGCCAGCTGGTAGGCTCTCGCCCACCCGTAAGAGAAGCATAGTGAAAGAGCAGCTCTCTTCCCCAGGACCCTGTGGATGCTTCCAAGTACCTGGACTCAGAGAGTCAAAGATGCAAGGCTAGCAGAAACCTTACAAGTCATCTGGCCTGACCCCCACTTCTCAGATAGGAAAAAGGGAGGAGGCTCAGAGGGAAGAGACACCAGACCATACCCTCATCTGAGTCCTGCTGGGCCACCTACCAGTCTAGTTATCAGATAACAACTTTGCTTGATCCTGTGCAACTCTAAGCAGATCTGCCTGTCCCATAGATCTGTTCCCAGATGAATTTCCCCTCTCCTAGCTCTGTACTCACACCCTGCTGAGGACCACTCCAGAACTGCCTGATGGAGGCGCCCTGGTTGGGAAACCTTCCTTCATCTCTCCCATCTCAGCCTGGGGGCTTCTTAGGGGCTCCCTCTGCAATTTGAGATGTCACTGGCTATTAAAATGTCGTTCTCGCTCTGCCTCTCCCTCCCTCTCTTCTCCCATCCTCCTCCCAATCTCTCCTCTAGACAGAGCCCCTGAACTGCTGAGATGAATCTCTGAGGCTTTGTGGTTCTGGCCCGTGTTCCTGATAATGGAGTTGAGCTCCCCGATGCTGGTGGGAGAGTGAGGGGTGGGGTGCGGCAGCCTGTGGGTCTGCTTTCTCCTCTTGGGGGTTTAGCCCACCTCCCTGTAACTCAGCAAAGAGGGTGAGGAGGAGAGGGGGATAGATAGGATGCTCCCTCTTCCTCAGCCTGCTTTCTCCAGTTCTCTCGCTCCCCCTCCCCCCCTCCCCGCTTCATCCCAGGCACAAATCACATGGTGACAGCCCCATCCAACCTTTGGGGAAGGGTTTGTAAATGTGTCTTCCTTAGCTCTGATCTCCAAATTGTTCCTTTTATTGCATTTGTCACGGTGAAGATTAAAGTCCCTGGGTGGCCCACACCACAAATCACGGAGCCTGCTCAGGGAACCGCTGCAGGTTGGGAACTGCGCGGAGGATCCTGGCCCGGTTACAGAGTGCTCCTGTGTGTGCACACACGTGTAAACACACATGCCCATCGGTGGCACGGACCTGTGCTCCGGAACAGGAAGATCTGCCCTGAGGTTGTCATTCTGATCTGAGGACGCCTTTGAGAGCCCAAGTTTGTGACCTCCTCCTCCAGGTTGTCTTCCAGGAGGCTCTCTGCCTCCATTGGCCTCCTCCATCAGACAGGAGAAAAATCAGTGTTCACCTCGGAGAGTTCACGGTCATGGCTCTGCATCCCCACCCACACTCATCTCTAGGTCTCATCCCGGGGTCACTCTTCTCAGATGAAGAGTTGTTCAGGTCCCACATCCTTCAAACACCCCTATCCGGGCCTCAGGAGAACAGCTGACTCTAGCCACACACCCGCTCCCCGGACTTTCTTTCTCATCTGGGGACACAACTGGATGCAGAGGGGACACAGCTGGGGGACCATGAGGACAAAAGCTCCCTTGTACACACACACTGAAGAATGGTCCCTCTCCTACCCCCTTATGAGGTGGGCTTCCTGCCTGTCCCTCATGCACATTCATAACATTCAAATTTATGCCGTAATCTCCGCCACTCCATATGTATGAGCATTTGATGGGTGTTTGAGTTTATGGGATGCACCCAGCCCTCCGTTCCCTCGCCCGCCCACCGCCTCCAACCACTGCAAAGACGCTCGTACATAATTGACATCGGCAGATTCTTTCATTATACAAGATTTAGCATCTGCTCGGGGATCGCTCGCTCCTCTCTCACTATAGATGACTTTCCCCTGCGTTTCCTATTATCAATTCAAATTAGCCCCATTTCCCCACCCGGCCAGTGCAGCGTTTACACTTGACAGTGAGGAAACAGCCAGGCTGTAATGGGCTCCTCAATTATTTAGGCCCAGTTAGGCCAGGACCCAGAAGGCCTCAACAAGGCGGTTGACTGGGGTGAGGTCATTGTCGTGAGGGTGGGGGGTGGGGGAAGTGGAAATACAGTCACCTCTTCTAGGTCTTTGGCTTTCTAAAAGTTCTGCCTCCTCTCCCCTTCCGCCCTGGGGAACCTCCTGAGACCTAGATTTCCAATAGCTGAAATAGTCCTTTCTGTGCCCTACCCACAGCAGTGTTCTACCCCGCCCCATGCTTGCTCCAGGTGGGTGCCTCATGGGCTACTAGCACAAGCCAAAGGAGAAGCCCAGGCTACTAACCAGCCAGGCTAGGCCCCTCCCTCCCTCTAAGACGGCTCCCCATCTTAAGGAGCATCTCCGTGGAGAAAGGAGGTGATGGCCTAGGAGTTCAGAAATAGTCGTTGGAAAAGACCGAGGCAGATATCCGGGAAAGAGCTAGAGACACCGGACCCAGGTACAGGAAGAGAGAGACCTAAAGGCAGGGAGACCCCTGGGTGACCCAGGGTGCTGAGGGAGTTACAGGGGGTGGTTCTGGGGCTCTCTGGAGAAGGCATGAGAAGGCAGGAAGCCTTGGGGGAGGGGAGGCCCTTTCTCAGACCACATTGGCTGCAGAACTGCAATTAGGTCAGTGCTGCCCACACCTGCTCCGACTGGTCAGGCCCAGCTTCCCTTAATGACGCTTGTGCACAGTGGCTATTCAAGAGTCAAGGGCTTTCCTAAGCCCACTGGCCAGACCCAGGGGTGAGGCAAGAGCACCTTCAGCCCTGCAGACCCAGTCCTTTTTCCGAAGGACCCTCTGCCCACCTCCAGAGGGGACTTCAGGCAGCCAGCACACACAGCTGGGGGAGTGGGGGCCCTCTTCCCTTCCTCCCCTCTGGCCGCCCCAGCCCGGATCAGTTTCCTAGAGCTGTAATGGGGGAGGTGGCAGGCAAGGATCAGAGAGGCCCATGGATTAGAGGTGTCTTTCCCATGCTCTGCTTCTCCAGAATCAAAGAATTCCTCCATCTGATTGGATTTACCCTAAGTCACAGGCGTATGGGACCTTCGTTCCCTCAGCAACAGCTGGAAACAGCCCTAAACATGATTAATTAACGCTGTAAAAAGCCCTGGACACAATTAAGATTTATGTGTGTGTGTATGTGTGTGTGTTGGGGGTGGGGAGGGGAGAGAGGGTGGATTATGAACTGCCTACGGAGCCCTCCGGGGGCCTGGAGTGACATTCCCTCTGAGACATCCTGACATTCATCCCAGGCAGGGGTCATTTTACCCAGCCTCCAGCTTCTAAGCAGATTAGCGTCTTCCTCCGTGCTGAGGCACTGGGCTATTTTCTGCTCTTTCTTCCCTGATAAGGGGGCGTGCTGGGCAAGTGGCTCCTCTTTCGTCCTTCTACTGCAAGCAGAATGGTCTCTGCCCAACCTCAATTCCGCTTTCCCTGTTAATTCTAGGGTTTGGGGATGTATGCACAATTTCCCAACATAGCTGCCCAGACAAATCTGGAGGGACGTCAATGAGGAGCTCCAAGAAATCCAAATAAATGAGCTGCCAACCAGGCTTCCTGCCCTTAGAGACGTCTTACTGTCATGCTCAACCACTCATGTCTCCTAGACAGGGCAGAGGTCATCTCTTTGGACTTCCCCTGCACCTTCCAATGACCCAATCGTACTTTTCTGCCCCTGGGCCCACCCTATGTGATTTGGGTCATCATTCCAGAAGGGCCTGGGCCTCCAGACTTGATCAGTCATCAGATGTGAGGATCAGTGTTACCTCTAATCATCAGTGGGCAGGGGACAGAAACACAGACAATTCCAAAGAGGGAAGGATCCAAAACCCAATCCTCAGGAATCTTTGGCAGAACAAACACACAAACAAAAAATAACCCCCACCCCCGTCCTCATAGCAAGACAAAAGGACAGAGGAGAACTCCATTGGATTTCCTAGGCTGTTAAATCTTGACCGGAGCAGAACTCTCTCTCTCTCTCACTGCCATCGACTCGATGCTGACTCATAGCAACCCTATAGGGCAGGGTAGAACTGTCCCTGTAGGTCTTTCGAGACTGTCACTCTTTATGGGAGTGACGAACCTGACTTCTCCCCCGGAGTGCGCCCAATGCTTAACCTATTTTGCCACAAGGACTCCTTTGGAAGAGTATTGGGTGTGTAATGTATTTACTCCAACTGATTGATCTGCTTCTATTTTGTTGCAATAACTGAGCTTGGGAAGATGTTCCCTGGGTTCTAGTGCTTGTGGTAATTATATATTGTTATGTCAACTCGAGGATCTCTCAAAGTGCAGGAATGGTATCCAGCCTGTCAGTCAGGTCACAGCCTGCTGGTGCCTTCCTGTGGGCCTGGCCTGCTCATGAGGAGGGTCCTGGGAACCCCCACCCTCGCACCCCCACCTCTGCCTTCACCTTCCTGCTTACTGGCCGCCTGAAATGCTGCTGGAGCCTTGCCGTGTTTCCACCCACCAACTTTGGATCCACATGACTTTGCGCCCACCGGCCTGTAATGTTCCTGCATTCTGCAAGATTGCATGTGACTGTGTGAATCTGAAGAGGGATTTATGGACTATTATTAGACTTAGGACTTCAGTTGGACTGGGCTGGGTTGCTTTTTTGCCATGTAATTACTTCTCGAGATAAGGCTTTCTCATATACATATAGGAGTGTCTCTGGATTTGTCTTTCTAGTTCAGCTGGCCTAACACAGTACTGATGGCCAAATATGGAATGGACTAAAAGGAGGAATGGAAGATCCCACACTCTGCATCCCCTCTGGGCCACTGCTTTATGGGAAGGTGCCTGGGAAGATTTAGGAATGCCAGAGAGGTGCTTAGGAAAGGGTCTGAATACATCTTCATGGAATTCTTAGCAAATATGGACTTAAACCATTGGGATTGGAACTCAACTTCCTGATCTCCAGGTAAGTAGAACCAAGGGTGGCCACTCCCAGTTGGTCAGTTCCCTGTCCCTCATCTCCAGGGAGGAGGATCAACCTGGCCTAGATGCAGGGATGAACCTTCAAGGACCTTTCCTTGGATCCAGAGGCCTGACGAGGTTTTGTGGGATCCCTGAGTTTCTAGATGCTGGCAGAGGTCCATTCCAGGACTTTAAAAAGTGAGCTTTATGGAAGGAAAAAGAGAATCCATTTTCCTGTCCTGGGAGCCCTAATACAGACTTAGTTGTGAAGATCCAAAGCAGGAGTAAGATGCTCTAGGGACTGCAGATACATGAGTATGACTCCATACATGAGTCAGCCACGCAGAGCTCCTGGCCCGTTTCAACTCACACCCTTTGGGGTCTAAGAGTTCCACCATCAGGGAGATGGGGTGAGATGTATGAATAGTGGGCCCCACTGGATGGACGGGGAGGAGGGATAAAAGTGGTGGGATGCTGGCAGGAGGTGGTCAGGGAGGCAAGCTGGGGGATGGGTAGCTTCTCTGTGAGTGTCCTTATGCTTTCTTATGGACCCTCTGCTCCTTGGTGACATGACCCTGATGTCTACACAAATATCCTCCTTCATCCTCACGGGTCATGTGTCTCTGCACAGGTGATAGCTGTATTCTATGTCGGTGTTTTGTGTCTGTGCAGGGGGCCATGTGTGTCACCAGAAAGAAGGAGAGGAAACTAGGAGTTGTCTATAGACCAAGATCAGTCCCATTTTGGGTGTTTGGTTTGATGGTTTGACAAACACAATATTGTAAAACAAACAAGCATGAATTTGAAGAGGCAAGTGTTTTGTTTTTTCTTTTTCTATTTATTTATTTATAGTGTTTTTAACATATAGCCACAGACCCTACTACTCCTGATTGCATTTCACTGGTTGGTCTGCATTTGTACGATGTGCCCAGCACCAAAGTCTTGACTCCATAACCTCTTGAAAAAGAGACTATATCCCTCTTCCCATGCATTGAGTCCTGAATCATTAACCTCATTTAAGATGAAGTTAAGAGTCCCTGGGTCTTGAAAATTGATGAAATGATTACTAGTCAAAAGTTGGCAGTTCCAGCCCACCCTATAGAGTACATACATATACATAAGGTCTCCATGGGCAACCAACAACAAAAACCTCATTGAATGGCTACAACCATGCTGTGAAGTAGGTACAATTATCCCTTATTGCTCAAATAAGGAGATTGATACTTTGTTGTTGTGTGCGATTGAGTTAGTTGATTCAGGCTCCTGGCGGACCTACAGGACAGAGTAGAGTTGTTCCTGGGTACTTCCTAGGGAGTAGATCACCAAGTCTTTCCTCCTGTGGAGTCATTGGTAGGTTTGAACCACTGACATTTTTTTTTTTTTTAGAGTGAGTGAGGCAGTGAGTGAATGAGACAGTGAGTGGCAGTGAGTGAGTGAGTGAATGAGTCAGTGAGTGAGTGTGAGTGAGGCAGTGAGTGAGGCAGAAAGTGGGGCAGTGAGAGAGTGAGACAGTGAGACAGTGAGTGATTGAGTGAGTGAATGAGTCAGTGAGTGAGTGAGAGTGAGGCAGTGAGTGAGTCAGTGAGTGAGACAGAGTGCGGCAGTGAGTGTGTCAGAACCACTGACCTTATGGTTCAAAGTCAAGTGCTTTACCCAGTGAGCTGTGATAGCTCCTCACATAGTGAAGCTGGTTCTTTCCACTCAAGGCACTGCTACCCTTAGATAATCAATGCAAAACCTGAGGGTAATGGGCAGGATGGGGATTTAGTAAATTCAGATTTAGTAATTACAAATATAGAACGCTAGGCGAAATTAATTTTCAGATGAACAATCGATTTTTAAAAAATATGCCCCCAATATTGGCTAAGATATGCGTATACTGGAAACGTATTTGTTGTTTACCAGAAATGTGAATTTAACCAGGGCTCCTATATTTTATCTGGCAACCCTGTGGTGGAGTCACTGCCCAGCCAGCCCCACCTCAGACCTCAAGAAAACTGTGTTCCAATAAGAGGGGGTCGGAGGTGGTCTTCTGAGCTGGTCCTTGATCTCTACTTCCACATCACCCCAGCCCCACCCCGCCCCAGGTCAGATCCCACATTCCTTCACCTTCAATCGTCCTGGGGCTACTCAGCAAGTAAAGCAGAAAACAAGCGGAATAGCAGGACAGCAGGGACCTAGGGCCAAGAAATGGCAAATAACATTTTTTTAAAAATCAAGAAATTTGAGATAAATAAAAAAGTCAAGCTTATCCCGAGGAAAGAAGAGTAAGGAAAAGCAGAGTCTCAAGGAAGCAAGTCGTTCAAAGGACTCATGGGACACAGAAGGACACCAACTACCCTGGCCAGAAGGAGAGGGTGCCTGGCCACCGCTAGGGACTGTTTCTCATCAGGACCCCAGAAGTCCTGGACGGAATGAGAGAAAAATGTGCAACATCATAAAAAAATCAAAATGGATAAGGAATGTACAAATGTGCTTTATACAATTGATGTATGTACGGAGTGTGATAAGAGTTGCATGAGCCCCCAATAAAATGATTTAAAAAAAATCAAAATGATACGCCTGTTGGAACCTCCCAGACTGTGGTCCTTAGACCTTCGGAGCCCGGCAAGTGGCCTCGCGGGAGACAGCCTCTAAAGTGAAGGGTGGCACTGAGGGCAGCGTTTGCCCCACAACAAAGCTCAGGTGTCGGACGGTCAGGAAAGAAGGACGGATGAACTGGAAGGGGCCTGAAGGAGGAAGTGCTCTACCATCGAGGGAATTGCGACTGATGTTATGAAACAAAGTGTGTATAAAAATCGTTGAGTGGAAAACGAATTTGCGCTGGTAAACTTTCCCGGAAACCTCAATTAAACAAACAAACAACAACACAAATGTCATCATGGGAAATTAAAAATGTTCTTATATGTCTTGTGCACCTTTGCATGGACTACGCAGTGGGGGTGGGAGGGGTCAGTTGTACAAATGAATTCATTATTTCTGACTGTCCAGATCTAGCCAAGCCCTGCCGGTGGGGGCTCCAGTTTGGGGATGGTGGGTCCCCGAGCTCACTCCTTCATTTCCCAGGCTGGGTCAGGTCCCCAGCCCTGCCCTGCTCCCCTCTCCGTGCCCACTGGGGCGCCAGTTCTGCCACTGCGGGCTGAGCCTCGCTGCGCTGCTCGTGGCTCCAGCGCCTGCTCCATCGCTTGCTCAGGCGCTGTTCCCGGTCGGCTCCCGGGTCCCACTGCCTTCGCGGCGGGCTGGCTGGCTCGGGGTGTCTCCCTACTGAAGAATTATGTTGCATAAAGCAGCCGCCACCATCTTGAACTGGCAGTGAACTTTGCTTTCTACATATAAATACAGATAGCAATCACACCCCAATCAGCGCCGAGGCTTCAGGGCATCATCTCAGCAACTCTAACTTTCCCATTACGATAATGTGATTTTCACTCAGTCTATAATATCACCAGCCATGAATAAAGCAACTGGCTCTTTCTCTCTCGCTCCTCCCTCCCCCTTTCTCTGCCTCTCTCCCACCTCCAGTCTCCTTTCTTCTCCTCCCAGGGTCCCTTTCTCTCTCTCTCTCTCTCTCTCTCTCACACATCTCTGAGCATCTTGGCCTCCCTCTCCCAGCCTCTCTCTTTGCCGCCCTCATCCTCTGGGGCTCACATTTCCTAAACACTAATGACAGGGATTTGCTCTGCCTGAGGGTTCGGGTTAAGTGCGCTCCCCAGCTCTGCCATCATCTGCCTTTGCCTGAAGGTGAGATCTTCTATGGGGCAGGGGGTGGGGGGCAGCCAGTTTAGCTCTGGGGGAGGGGGCGGTGGCGGTGGGGGAGAGGCTAGGAAATGGCTCCTTCCCCTCCTCTCGCCCTCTTTCCTTAGGTACCAGGATGACTCCGTCTCTCTGAAAGGATTCTTTCCATCAGGAATCAGAACCTAAGGATGCACACACAGAAAAGAAAGGACGTCTTTCTGCATAGGGCAAGGGCCTGGAGGCTTCGATTTGGGGCACATTAAGGGACCCAACCCAAGATTCTAAAGTGTTGGGTTTTGACAGTGCTCGGGAGAGGGGAGGTGGGTGGGTGGGGGGACGGGGAGGGACTGGTTCAGTTGTCCAGAGTCCCGTAGGCGCGCCACTCAGCTGTTGAGCTGGGCAGTCTGCCAGAGCTTAGGATGAAGCCTGCAAGCCTCCTCGGTCAGTGTCAGCACTGATCTGAGCTCCTGGAAAGGTCCTTGTCCTTTGGAGGTAGGGTAGTGGAGGGGGGAGGAGTTGTCTGGATCTCTGGGCACTCATTTTATCCACCCCACCCCCACCCCTACCCCCGGGTTTGTCCCCCAGTATGAGCATTCACCTACTAGCTTTGGGAGCCCTAAACAGGGCTCTTCACCTCTCTAAGGCACAGTGTCCTCACCTATAGAATGGGAGTAATAATATTACCCCACTTGTTGAATAAAATAATGTATGTGGAGTTGCCTAACATAGCACTTTGTAAATGTTCAAGAAATGTTAGCTGTCATTACTTTGGAGCCCTGGTGGTTACATGTTGAGCTTCAAACCCTCTGGTCAGCAGTTCAAAACCACCAGCCACTCCTCAGGAGAAAGACGAGGCTTTCTACTCCTGTAAAGAGTGACAGTCTCAGAAACCCACAGGGGCAGTTCTACCCTGTCCTATAGGGTCACTATGAGCCAGGATCGACTCCACGGCAGTGAGTGTTGTCTGGGAGTTTATGATTAAGGTGCTTCAGCAAATATTGAATAGCCTACTAGGTACTGCTGGCAGGACACCCTGGAGGTTAAGACTGGCTGATTTTGAATTCTGGCTTCGCTACTTCCCAGTTTTGTGGCCTTAGGAAAGTCACTTAGCCTCTTTCAGAGGCTCGGCTTCCTCATCTGTAACTGGAGTCATAGGTTCATCGGGTTTTTGTGAGGAGGACATGGGCTAATCTCATAGTTGGCACTGGGTTGGCATGGCAAAGGCAGTAGGAATATTAACAGCAAGTTGAGAGTCAGGCCCTGGGGAGAGTGAGGCAAATGCTGCCCTGGAATGACGTGGAGACCACACCCTTTCTGTGGGTTAGTCTCTGGACCCCTGACTTTATCTAATGCTCTAGTCCATTGATGGCCTTGACCTTTCACCCTGTGGAAGATGAGGGTCTCATTTAGATTTGCCTGGCTGTGAGAATTGTGTTTTTTCAGCAGCCCCACCCCTTGGGGGGTGGGCCTAGGACTCTGCCCAGGGCCTTTTCTGGGGAGAGATGGGTGAGACAGAAGATGTCTCTGAGTGTCTAGGCGATTCTTGACGAGGTTCCCTCAGGCAGGGTAGCCAAGCAAAATTAGACATGGGCACGATACCTGTCTCGGTCTTTTTTTCCCAGGTCTGTGGGACTGTTGGCTTGCTTTTCCTTTCTCTTGCTTCCTGTCTGGAGTTTCCTTTGGAGGCATTCCAATCTGATCTCAGATTTTTAAAAGGGAGAAAGGAGACTGCTCATCTCTGTCAGGTCAGAAAGGGCCATCAGATGTTCTGGCTGTCAGAACGTCCAGAGCTGGCACCTGGTGAGCCAGTATCACAGAGGTAGGCCCAGGGGAGATGCCCAGGAGACAGAGTGTCTGACCAGTGACAGATGTGTTGATGTGCAGTGGCTCCCCATGGCTCCAGAAGGAAGCAAGCAATTGTGACAGTTACTCTTCCAAATCCAGAGTCGGAGCCACAGCATTCTCAATGATGCCCTTTAGCCAAGGAACCCTTAGCTGAAAGGTCCTGTAAACTCACAACAGGACTGGGAGCTCTGGCTCTTCCTTTCTTCCCCTCCATTCCTTAACTATTGGTTCAACCAATATGTACCAAGCATTAGGTACTGGATGAGGCATCAGGGAGTTAAAGAAAAGTAAGACATACAGGGTACTTGCCTTGCAGGGTGTGTTAGTCTGGGTACTTTAGAGAAACAAATCCACAGAAACTTATGTATAAGAGAGTTTTATATAAAGGTTAAGTGTGCATCAAGAAAACATCCCAACCCAGTGCTGCCGAAGCCCACATGTCCAACATTAACCCATTAACCCATATGTCCAACACCAACCACAAAGTCCTCCTCCATCTCACAAAACAGAGGCCATGATGCCTACTGCAGGAGGAAAGCTGAGTCAGTGAATGTATAAGCATCTCAGTCCTGGCAGGCGTCTCCACACAGCTGCTCCAGCACCCAGGGCTGCATCAGAGTAGGTCCCTGTGGCTTCTCCTTGGGGATGTCTTGCAGGAAGTGAGCCTTGCAAGCTGAAGCAGGCAGCTGCACCCTGGTGAGACCATCACAAAGCAGGAGACCCAAGAACTCGAAAGGCGAGGCTCACCAAGCCATTTATCCCTCCACCCTTCAATTAATCCCACATGTGTTTATCGGCCAGGTTGGCACAATAAACTAACTAACTCACAGGGGATCTTGGTCCAATGGGGAAGGCAGGTACGAAAGCAAGGACATCTACTACGGAGGGAAAGACAACACAGAGATAAAGACAGGTGGAGGAGAAAATGATAGCGTGACCAGCTTGACCTGAAGAGTCAGGTAAGGCTTCGTGGAAGGGTAGTGAATCAAGCTCATTTGCAAATGGGGGCAAAATGGAAGGAGGAAACAAAAGAAGCGAATTTGAGGCAGGAGAGAATGGTACAGAGGTCTTGAGGGGACCATCAGCCACCTGGCATGGCCTATTTGGAAAACTGGCCTGAAGTACATACAGAGGGTGGGCTGGGGAGGTCACTTGAGAAGAGAGGCCATTGGAAGGGGTCAGATCGCAGAGGGCCAATCAGATCAGACGCTTATTTTCAGAGGAGGGGGAGGTCACCGAGGGCTTTGGTAGTGGACTGATTTTCATTTCTGAAAAATAGCTCTGAGGATAATCCAGAGAATGTAGGAAGGGTGTAGCCAAAAAAGTATTGGAGGCTGGGAGATGGGTGAAGAGGTTCTTAAGACTGGAGGCAAGAGACCACAAGGACTGGAGCTCTGGCAGTGTTGGTGGGGGTCCTGAGGATCAAAAGAACCTCAGAGAAGGAACGACTTGACAGGGTTTTGGACCTGACTGGACATGCACAGATCCTGCCTGGCATCAGTCAAGTCCTGGAGCATTGGATTCCAGCCAGGCCATGTGTTAGAACAGCGGTTCTCAACCTGTGGGTGGAGGCCCCTTTGGGGGTCGAACAACCCTTTCACAGGGGTCGCCTAAGATCATCGGAAACAGATTTCTGATGGTCTTAGGAACCGAGACACTGCTCCTCTATCTGTCTCCAGGTGGGTCCGCCCACATGTAGATAAGCCCACCTATGAGTACCCAGTGTGAAGACTGTTAGCCATGTTACACCATGCTTCATTTATTTGTCATTAGAAAGAAATAGTTCACAATACATAATCACATTGTTTTTGTGATTCATCACTATGCTTTAATTATGTTCCATTTGTAACAATGAAAATACATCCTGCCTATCAGATATTTACATGACGATTCATAACAGTAGCAAAATGACAGTTACGAAGTAGCAATGAAAATAAATTTATGGTGGGGGGTCACCACCACATGAGGAACTGTATGAAAGGGTCGAGGCACAGCCTGAGGAAGGTTGAGAACCACTGTGTTAGAATCACCAGAGAAGATTTAAAATACCTGGCAAGTGCCACCTCCGGAACCATGGCGTGGGAGTCTGGGGGTGGGGTGAAGCATTGGCGGTCTCTCAAGCTCCCCGGGTGATTGTAGTCTGAGTATATAGCCAGGCTTCAGAACCAGAGCCACCAGAAAGGAGCACTGAATAAGTCTAACAGGACTCTCGTTCTAATCCAAGAAATCCTGGTGGTGCCTTGGGTTAAGCGCTGGGCTGCTCATAACCAGGTTGGCAAATCAAACCCACTGGTTGCTTGTTGGGGGAGAGATGAGGCTGTCTGCCCCCTTTAACAATGTACCTTCTCTGAAGTCCTATGCAGCAGTTCTACGCTGTCCTGTGGGGTCACTGCGAGTCCGAATCCTCATGGGGCAGTTGGGGTAACCCACGGGACCTCTTTAGTTGCCTTACATCTGTAAAGTGGGGATAGTCATCTTTATGCTACCTACTTTAAAAAAATGACAAGGCTTGAGCAGATCATTGGGTGAGCTGTATTTTGTTAGTTATATGGGACACTGTAAAAAAAAAGTAAGGTGGAATTAACCTAACCAAAATAAAATTTTTAAAAATGCAAATAAGCACTTGTGTTGACATTGCACAGACAGGTGCATTTGAGGGAGTAAACACACAGAGACACACACATTAGAAACGTCTTTGCAGGTTTGAAAACAGAGCTGTGGTTTTCTAGACATGGGTTTTTATCTGTTTAGCTTTCAGAATATGCCATTAAAATATAGAGAGATGAAATGGGATGTGTGTGTGTGTGTATGTTTAAATGATTGCTAAAGTGCTGGCATCATTTGAGACCGCCTGTCAGCCTATCAGAAACGTCATCCATAACCTTCACTGTTTGCAGTTTAATCTCCCCTGCCTCCCCGCGGGCCCTGTTCTGACATTTTAAACCCCATAAATGACAGTAGTGCTCTAAGCCATTTTGAAAAAAGCCAAGCATTTGGAAAAAACACACATAGAGACATACCCCTAAAGTCCCCTTTCCTTGAACACATGCTCACTCACACTCATAAGTGGAAACACACACACACACACACACACACACACACAAACTCTCACACTCACATTGGCCAATCTGTAGAAATCACTAACACTGACCAACATGTGTGCACATGTGTGACCAAAGGACACAGATGCATGAAACCAAGCTGTGTATTTGGTGCCTGTGCATGTTCTCCGGTGTTCATGCAGCAGGCGCCCCATTTTTCTCTGGGTCAGTATAAAGGTATAGAAACATCGAGCCCCACTCATTCCTCTGCTCTTTGTCCTAGAAAGGCAAGGGAAAACACCAGCGTCCTGAGAAGACAAGTTTGAGGGTGCGATTTACTGTCCATCAGACTTAGAAACATTGGAACCAATGGAGCAACATGGGAGGCTGAGGGACCGCCAAATTGCGAGGTTTAATGTCGGTGAGGCTAGGCATCAACAGATTTGAGGTTTCTACTCTTGAACAACCTCAGAGAAGAAGGAGATGACAAGCAAGTTCCCTTCCACCAGCAGCCAGAGAGCTCACCACGTGCTTGGGGAGCCAGAGTGAAAATAGGAAAGCCAGAGGGTTACTAACTGAGAGTGTAGAAGGACTGTGAGCTCTACAGATGCAAGGCCCTGTCATCTCCAGATTGTATCCCTAGGACCTGGTACAGGGTCTGCACCATGGCAGAGGCTCATAAATACTTGTGGCTGGAAGGACACGTACGTTTTAGAGTCAGTCAATGGTAAGGGGAGAAGAGTGTGTGTCTGCGGTGTGTATGAGAGTGAGAGAGAAGGAAAGTAAGAACAGCTTCTTGCAAGAGATCATTTCTCATCTGGGACTAGAAAAGAGAGGCCCATATCACATATGGTACCTGCTGCTTTCACGGGTAGTAGCCTTGTTGTTGCCTTGGACTAAGCAAGATTTCCTTGCAGTAAGATAGAGACTAGAAAATACTGGTTAAGGACTCTAGCCACTGCCATCAATTCCGAATCTATAGAAACCCTCCAGGACAGAGTAGAACTGTTCCATGGGGTTTGATTGAGGCTATACATCTTTACAAGCGCAGAAAGCCTCATCTTTCTCTATCAGAGTGGCTGGTGGGTTCGAACTGCTACCCTTACAATTGGCAGCCTCAGGTGTAACCCCTTACACCACCAGGGCTCCTGGGTTAGAGGCTTTAGAAGCTAAGAAATCTGGGAATCAGTGGCAGGGGTGGGGTAAGGTGGAGTGAGGATAGCAGGAGGGGACATTTTCCTGGAATGTAACGTTTTTCCTTATGCGCTAGGATGTGTACTGGCAGAGGAGAGGGGCTTTGGGTAGCCCTGATACTAGGTTGAAGGTCTGATTCACTTGGAAGTTCCCCCATGTGCCACTCCACTTCAAGAGAATAGACAAGGTGGTTGGCCTAGTAGTGAGACAGCATGGGCACCCTTGTCCGCTGCCACTGAGTCAGCTGTGACTCCCGGGGAACTCGTGCACAAAGATCCCCAGGTGTAGCTCAGGCCTGTGTGGGCCCTAGAGTATTTGTTGTTTCCCTTTCAGAAGCATGAGGGCAAGTAAAAATGTATTCTGATACGATTATAGAAAAACCTTTAGTAAACACAAACATCAAAATGCGCAGCTATTGTTTCTCATGGTTGGCAAAGTAGAGGAAGACCCTCCACTGGATGAACGGGCACAGTGGCTGCAAGAATGGGCTCAAGCTTAGCCGTCATGAGGGTGGTACAGGACCGGGGGTGTTTTGTCCTGTAGTTGGAACTGACAACAAACAACAACACTTGTTTCTTGACAGAGCCTCCAGTTAGGTCTGTACACCTTTGAAGGTGGTGGGTCCGAATCTCCTCAATGGCAGTGAGAACCTTGTCCCAAGAACTCTGCGCTCTGACTTAGGGCACATCACAATGGAAGCATTGACATCCTTGGAGGATTCCAATTGTGTTCCTTTGAAGTGTTCCTTGGCTTTGGGAACAAAAAGAAATCGTAAGAGGCAAGATCAGGCCAGGAGGGTGGACAGGGTAAGATTTCCCAATGAAATTCTTCTAGGCCAGCCCTTGCTTCCCTCAAAGAATGAGCAGGTGCACTGTTGGGAATGGGGGGGGCGGGGGGGGGAATTCCTTGGGGCAACTTTCCTGGTCTTTTTCTCACCAGTACCATTTTCAATTAAAAAAAAAAGAAAAGGCAACAACAAGAAAACTTGATCAGCCTTTGTCCTCCAAGAAAGCCCATAAAGGATAAACAAGCGGTTATCTAGCTCAGAAGCAACAAAGCCCACATGGAAGAAGCACACCAGCCTGTGTGATCATGAGGTTTCAATAGGATCAGGTATCAGGCATAAAAAAACAAAAAAATAATATCACTGTGAATGGGGTAGTGCGGAGTAGAGACCCAAAGCCCATTTGTAGGCAACCCTTACAGAAGGGTCTCAGGGAGGAGATGAGTCAGTCAGGGTGCAGTATAGCACTGATGAAACAAACATACAACTTTCCTCTAGTTCTTTAATGCTTCCTCCCCCCCACTATCATGATCCCAATTCTGCCTTACAAATCTGGCTAGACCAGAGGATATACACTGGTACAGATCAGAGCTGGGAAACACAGGGAATCCAGGACAGATAAACTCCTCAGGACCAATAATGAGAGTAGAGATACCAGGAGGGGAAGGGGAAGGTGGGGAAGAAAGGGGGAACCTACCACAATGATCTACATATAACCCCCTCCCTGGGGGATTAACAACAGAAAAGTGGGTGAAGGGAGACATCAGACAGTGTAAGACATGAAAAAAAAATTATAAATTATCAAGGGTTCATGAGGGAGGGAGGGAAAAAATGAGGAACTGATACCAAGGGCTCAAGTAGAAAGCAAATGTTTTGAGAATGATGATGGCAACAAATGTACAAATGTGCCCAGCACAATGGATGTTTGTATGGATTGTGATAAGAGTTGTACACGCCCCCAATAAAATGATTTTACAAAAAGAAAACCCATAAAGGGTGTCGGAGCAACAGCAAACTAGCTAAGAGGAAGTACCAAGAGGCGGATATAGGGGGAAAGGGATGATGGGGCAGGAGGAAAGTAAAAGGAAACATAGGAAGGACCTAGGAAGCAAAGCAATGAATAGAGGTATAAGCATAGGTGTGCACATATGTAAATACATGAATCCACAAAAGTAGAGGTATTGGCCCATGTACATATATTTATATGGCAATACACTGAGGTAGTGGTTGGACTTTGGGCCTCTGCTCATACCCTCACTCAATACAAGAACACTTTGTTCTAACAAATCAGCAGTCTGAGATGCTGACCCTCCCAACACAATCACTGAAGACAAAACGGGTACATAAGCAAATGTGGTGATGGAGGCGGATGGTGCCTGGCTATTAAAAGATATAATATCTGGGGTCTTAAAGGCTTGAAGTTAAACAGTAGAGAAGCAACAAGGTCATATGAAAGAAGCACACCACCGCTGCGATCATGAGGAGTCATAGGCATCAGAAGACACAAAACTAAAACAAACAAAAACATATTGTTGGGAAGGAGGGATGTTAGAGCAGAGACCCAAAGACCATCTGTAGCCAATGGAACAATCCTCCCACAAAGGAACCACAGGAAAGGGATGAGTCAACCAGAGTGCAGTAAAGCATCGATGAAACACACTATATTCTTTTGGTTCCTTGAGGATTCCTCACCCCCCACTATCGTGACCCCAGTGCTGCTTCTCAATTCGGACTAGACGGGAGCATGTACACAGGTACAGATAAGAGATGGGGGCTCATGACATGGAATCCAAGAACAGGAGTGGGAATAGAGATACCAGAAGGGTAGGGGGAGAGGGGAGAGAGAAAGGGGGAATTGATTGCAATAATTGACACATAACCATACACCCCTCTCCAGGGGGAAGAACAGCAGAAAACATGGGAGAAGGGAGACAGTGGTTGGCATGAGATATGAAAATAATAATAATTTATAGTCTATCAAGGGATTATAGTCTATAGTGGTTATGAAGGTTGGGGGAGGGAAAAAAGAGCTGATACCAAGGGCTCAATAGAAAGTAAATGTCTAGAAAAAAAGGAAGACTATATGTATAAATATGCCTGAGGCAATCTATATATGGGTTGTAACAAGAGTTGTAAGAGTCCCCAATAAAATGATCTTTTAATAAAAATAAAAAAGAAAGTCCATAAAAGATCACTCTTTGGAAATCTCAAAAAAACAGTCACCATAACTTTCTGAGCTGATTTCTTTGCCTTGAATTTGATCCCAGCAGATCCCTTGGAACCATTGTTTTGATTGGACCTTTACTTTGAAGGCACTCTAACCAGCCTAAGACAGGTGCATTGAGTGAATTACTTAGAGAACTTGTATGCAGCCATCCACTGACCATACAGGCATGTCTTTTGTGTTTGTTTGGAATAAACTCATGTATGTACAAACTGGACTCCTAATAGCAATACTTTCTAACATATCTTCATAGATCAGCCAGCCTTTCTTCCTAGTCTCCCTTAGACTAGGTCTGCTGAAACCTATTCAGCCTTGTAGTAACTTCCAAGCCTCCACGGACAGATGGGTGGTAACTATGTGTGAAGTGAATTGGCTGGGCATTAAAGCTGGGTCTCTCACAAGGAAGGTGAGAATTCTATCATTGAATCACCAATCGTCTGTAGACACCCTTAGAAGGCTAAAGATGGTCTGGTAATCATTGCTCGTGTTCTTTCCTAGCCTCTAGGAAGAGAGCTTCTAGACTTTCTTTAGGTGGGAGACTGGCCCTCCTCTTAGGTTTCACTTGCGATCTTTCCCTTTGCCCCTTCTGGAAAGTATGTATACTTTGGTCTGTGGGAGGAAGGTTCATTCTTCAATTAAAACAGTAGAAACTCTTGGAGAGCCCTGAGCGGTGGTAGGTTACTAGTCAGGCTAACCAAGAGTAGAGGCCCAACTAGGATTGCGTCAGGAGAGGGTGGAAGAGGTAGTCTCATGGCCAGTTAGCTCTCTGATGTTTCCTTGGGGACAAGAATATGTGGGTAACAGAGTGATTGCAGTATGAACCCCTCACTCTTGGGACTGTTGCTGGGTTTTCTGAGATACAAGTCTAGCTATGGGGAGGCCTTTCTAATTAGAAGATAAAACAAGGTATTATTAGGGGGAAAAAAGAGGTTGGGCCATTACTGAACATCTTAGCCAGTTACGCTAACCCCATTCCATCAGTTGGATAGACTTTGCAAAGAAGAGGAAGACAAATATCAGATGTGTTAGGAAGGGTTCTCTAGAGAAACAAAATCAAGACACTTATGATTATATGTAGGAGGATAGGTTTATATTGCGAGAAGGAATATAACAGCTAATTAGTCCACACAGCAGTACAGAGGGCTCAGTTTAACTCACTTTTGTGGAACAGTTAATATACTAGAATTCCTTCGACTCATGTGGGCTGCCACATCCAAGGTGCTCTCTCGGGCAAGGAAGGTAGAGTCTGCCCACAGGCAGCAAACTGAGTGGGTCAGCAACAGTCAGTAGCTCAGGAGCTTAGCAAAGCAGGCCCAGATGGGACATTGAATTCAAGCAATGCAAGGTGACAGGATCCACTTGCCTCAAGCTCAAGCGAAGCAGGTCGCAAAGAAGTCTCAAGCTTTCATGACACGATCCATGGGTTGGCTGGGCCCACAGGTGGTGTAGCACACAGGTTGAGGAGGAAGCAGTAGCACACTCCGATCCCCAGAGAGCAAGAGAGACAGGGTTGGGCCTTGCAGAGCTATTTATCTCTTTGTCCTCCAATCAAACTGCCACCTGATTAATCCCACATGCTCCTACTGGCCAGGTTGGTACAATAAACCTGTCACATCAGACACAACATTTTTTGTGGCTGGCAGAGTTGTTGCATGTTGGGTTGCTAACGGTGAGGTTAGCAGTTCAAAACCACCAGCTACTCCTGGTGGGGCTTGGGGTGGGGGGAGATGAGGCTTTCTACTCCCATAAAGAGTCTCAGAAGCCCACAGAGGCAGTTCTGCACTGTCTTCTGGGGTCCCCACGCGTCAGAATTGACTCAATGGAAGCGAGAGTGAGTGTACAAAACTAGAGTCAGCAAAAAAGAAGACTCTCCGTGACAAGATGGATGAAAACCGTGGCTGTGACCACAAGCCCCAACATAACAACGATTGCGAGGCTGGCACAGACGCCTGTTTTGTTCTGTTGTACCAAGGGTTGCTCTGAGCTGGGACCAACTCGATGGCACCCAACACCAACCCCCTACAAAACGCTTCCTTCCCTGTCATAGTCCCCTTGGTCATTCAGACTGAGCTGGAGATGACTGTGCCAGGCATTTCCTAGGGAGGTCAAGGGCTCATCACCTGTGCAAGAGATGCCATGGGAAAGAAGCAGGACTGAACAGGGGGGCGGCTGAGCTGGGCGGCAGCCTCAATAAAAGCCTGAACTGATCCAAGGGGGGGCGCTGATGGTGGAATGGTGCGACAGAATGGTCTGAATCGGGAGAACCGGGCCTCCAGGACACCAGGAGGCAGGTTGCCCTAGGAGAGGCGCCTGACTTTATGTGAGGCAGCCAGCTTTCTTCAGTAATGACAAATCCAAGAAAGACTTTTTTCACTGAGGAAAAGCCCTTCTGAACTAAGGTGTGTGTGTGTGTGTGTGTGTGTCCGTGTCACAGTAATGCACCACAGCATCCACTGTCGTGATTCAAACCCATTCATTTCAGTTTGACTTCCTGCTGGGGATTTGCATTTCCACCCGATAGACTAAATCCTAACCTACAGTTTCACAAGATCCCCAGGTGATTCTTACAGATCTTGTTAAATCAGTAGATGGAGTGGAAATGCAAATTCTCAGCAGGGGTTCCCACCGGATGAAGCAAAGATCAGAGAGACGTGCTGACATGCCCGGTCATGTAGCCATCACAAGGCAGGGTTAGGGTGGAGGTTCAGTATCTTCCACTTGGTCTTGACTTCACAGAGGAAGGCTGCTAGTGTGAAAACCCTCTAGTGTTAGCCTAGGAGTAAATGGCGGACTGAGCTCCATGGAGGACAGGCAGTTGGCACGGAGAGTGCCTTGAGTTTTGAGATAGCCACGCATCTCCTTAATGACCAGGCAGCATCTCAAAGTTCCTTATGTCTTGATGTCTTTGGGTCAATCTGACACATCTATTATGTAAATAGCCCTCGTGGCCCAGCTCAGTCAATGGTGCTAAGACAGATGAGGGTTGTGGCCTCCACTTTCCAAAGGGGGAGGAGGTTCCTTGAGCCTTGGCAAAGTTGAAAGGCCCCCTACGAGGTCAAGCCCAGGATCTTCTGCATCCTGCTTTCTGGGTGCTCAGGGACAAGGAACCCGAGATCTCCCTCCTGGGCTCAGGGCACGCTCAGTACCAACTGCCTGTCCTCCATGGAGATGAGCGAGTGGACCTGATAAACTTGAGAGATATCAAGGTAGAGGCCAAGTCAAGCTCTCCTAGAAGTAGCCAAGGGAACAGATCCCCTGGTCGGGGCGTGTTTGCAGGTGACACGGGCTGAGTCAAGTCAACACTGTGCTGTGGGTCTGTGCCGTGGGACCACAGAGGGTCCCTAGGACAACTAATCGCTCATGAAATGGGAGTGAAAGGAGTCCACTCCTTGGCCTCACAGTCACCCTGGAACTGGGGCCACATGCTTGCTCTCCTTCAGAAGGGGACAGGGAGCCTCCACCGGAGAAGGACTAAGAGGCCAAGGGACAACAGCGGGAGAGCAGCTCCCAGCGTCTGGCAAAGGGATTAACGAGGATCTATCAACCGCTACCCAGTGTTTCCTCTTCCCCAGGGGCAATAGGGAATGTGCCCAAAGGGATAAGGGCCTTCTTCCTCTTTTCTGGGAGGCAAGAGTCAGTGGCCACAGCCTCTGTCCAGTAGCTAGGTCGCCCGAGACTGACGCTTGATCACAAAGGTTGTTGTTTTTCTACTCTGCCACCTTTCCCCTCTCCACATGCACGTTTTCTTGCATGACCTTGTGACTCCTCCATTAGGTCTCCTTTTCTTCTTGCTTGAAGAAAAACCCAGGCAGGAAGGCTTGGGGAGCCAGGGGTGGTGGGGGGGAGGGAGGCGAGGCAGGCAGAGCGGCTGAGCCAATTGCGGCGTCTGCAAGGTGCACAGCAATCAGCGGAGCCGCTGGTGAGCGGGGTCACTCAGTAGTGTGCACATCAGGGTGAAATCCTTTCAGCTCTTCGCCAAACCCCTAGTGAAAGACAATCAGGCTCGCTGTCACCGAGCTAATTCTGTCTATATAAAAGCAGTAATGAAATTCACGGCAGGATTACCCTCTCCATCCAATGGGCCAGCGCTGTGGTGACATATCTCTCTTATTGCCCGAATGTAACACACCATCTAATTTACGTCGTGTAGCGAACAGGAATGAAATGTTCATAAAGAATTGCTGCATCTCGTCACCTTAACTGCGGCCCGGGGCTCTGAGGCATCTGTCAGGGAGAGGAGCAGGAGGAGGGAGGGCGGGCTGGGCTCAGGGAGCAGCAGCCAGGACCAGGGGGTTCTGTGGGGTTGTTGTTTCTTAATAGGGTGAAGGGGAGGCAGAGGGAGGTAGGGGCTAGGGTGGGGTGGGGGTACAGAGGCAAGGAGAAGAA
Source organism: Echinops telfairi (assembly GCF_000313985.2). Taxonomy (NCBI): domain Eukaryota; kingdom Metazoa; phylum Chordata; class Mammalia; order Afrosoricida; family Tenrecidae; genus Echinops; species Echinops telfairi. Next base: position 27,513,151 of record NW_022103968.1, on the reverse strand, counting down.
TAGGAAAGGGAGGGGCCCGGAGGGGTTTGGGGGAGGTCAAGGGTAAGTGGTCAGTAGCAGCCCAGAGGGGTTTGGGTTGGGTGCGTTTGGGATAGATGAGAGTGCCTACATTGTCAAGGGGCTTGGTTAGATCCCTTCTAGTTACTAGAGAGTCCTGGGTAGTCTCTGGAAGTGAAAGTCATCCTATCTCTGAAGGCTTTGCGAACCAAACTTTTGAGAGCCCAGCACAGGAGCTCTTCTCCAGAAAGGAACAGGGCGCCGATGGACGCTGATCACAAACCTACCCTTCACCTGTGGCTCCTCCCTCTCCCTCATCGGATGGCACCAAGTCTTTCAACTCCATTCTAACGCGTCCACCACATTCATCTCTTCTCTCCATTTCCATCAGCACCTCCTACCCAGGTCCAGGTCACTGTCATGTCTGCTTAGATAACTCAGCACCCTCCTAACGCGTCTCCCCTCATGTCCTCTTGTCCTCTCAACCCTGCCAGGGAGTGATTGTGTCACGACCATTCCTCAACCTAAAGCCCTACCGTTGTGTAGCCTTGTTCTTCAGATAAAGTCCTAGACGCACCCTCTCCAAGTTCTTGGTCCCACAATCCCAGTTGCACACTGTGCTCCAGTCTGATTGGCTTCCCCTCCTCCCCTCTCTCCCTGTTGTCTAAATGTGCCATGTTCTAAGCAGCCTCTGGGGCAGTGTGCACATGCTGGTCCCTTTCAACAGCAGGAGCGCAGCATCACTGCTCTGGTGTGCCCTAACTCCACGCGGATTTCAGCTGGCAGATGAAATGGTGTGTCCTGGGGGAAGCCGCCTGTGACTCCTCCGACACAGTTAACTCTCTCCTTTATTTATTTAGATTACTTTCAAACCATTTTATTTTTTTTAAAAAGTTTGATTGACTATAATTCACAGTTCATACAATTCAATGGTTTAATGAAATTAAAGAGAGTCGCGCAGCCCTCCTCTTTTCAGTCAGCATCATTTACTTCCCCTTTCATTTACTTCCCCTTTGCAACACACACCTTGTGAGGATACTTTTCCTCCTGGGACAAGTGAATTACAGCCTGCAGTCTCCCACTGGACATTAAGCTCCATGAGGAGAGCAGGGACCAGCACAGTACTCGATAAATACTCGAAGGAATGAGAGGCCTACACAACTCCCAGAAGGCGAGAACCTTTCTTTCTTCACTCAACTCAGCCAACATCTCCTGATTGTCCCATGTGCCAGGAATTGACAGAGGCTCTGTGGCCATCAAGCTAAACCAGACACAGCCCCTGTCCTGAGAGCTCACGGTCCAGGGAGGGAGACAGAGAGGTAAAGGTAACCTGGTATTGTGGTGCCCTTGAGAGAAAGATAGAGCTTTCTACTCATAGTGACAGCCCCAGAAGCTGCCCTGTCCTAGAGGCTCACTAGGAGTAGGCATTGACAAAGCAGTCAGGTTCTTTCTGGCTTTTCCTCGTTTTTTCCTTTCAAACCACTTTATTAGGACCTAATCCAGGCATCATTCCATTCCATAGTTCCATCATATCAAGCAGTATTGTACAACCTGTTTTGTCCTTATTCTTTAAATTTCCCATGTGCCTAAGCGATATGGTCCTTTCTCATGAATAGCTCAGAGATATTTACTCATCAGATCATATGTGCATGAGTATATATGTGCGTGTCGTGTGTGTGGACAAGTGTGTGTTCATGTGGTATAGATACCTATTAATAAACCCACCCTTGCACTGTTGTCATGAGGAACCCTGGTGGTGTCATGGTTACGAGTTGGGCCACTAACTGCAAGGTCAGCAGATTGAAACCTCTAGCAGCCCCACAGGAGAAAGAATGGGGCTTTCTATTCCTGTAAAGAGTTATAGTCTTGGCGACTCCCAGGGGCAGTTGACCCTGTCCCATAGGGTCGCTAGGGGTGGGTGTCAACTCCATGGCAGTGAGTCTGGTTTGTTGGTTTCCTTGTTGTTAGTGTTGTTAGGTGCCATGAAGTTGATTCTGATTCATATGACTCAATGTGATAGAGTAGAACTTCTTAGAGGGCTTTCTAGGCTATAGGCTCTTAAGGGGCTCTGGTGGCACAGTGGCTAAGCTACTGGTTGATAACCAAAGGGTGGATGGTTCAAACTCACCACCCACACCATGGGGGAATAGATGTGGCAGTCTGCTTCCATAAAGATTACCCAACTCACTGCCATTGAGTCATTCCATTGATAGGGTCCCTAAATCTTTCCAGGGAGCAGACATAGTTAGCAGTCCAATGCTTACCCGACAGCGCCAAACCCGAGGGGGCAGTTCCACTCTGTCAGGTGGGGTTGCTACGAATCAGCATAGACATGACCCCATAGAATCCTTGGGAAGTAGATTGCCATGTTTTCCTCCTTTGGAACCACTGGGTGAATTAGAACTGCCAACCTTTCAGTTAACAGCCGAGCATTCCTTAGCTACATTAAAATTCCTATCGTATCTACTCTTCATGTGTGTATGTACTGAGCTTGCACCCTGAAATTCCCCTCCAGAGGCATCTATGGGTAAGTATATGTATCCCGTTAGCCACCTTCCCCACTGGCTTCTAGCCCCCACCTCCAGAACATGTATCCGTCTTCCAGCTATGGCCCAGGACACACACCGGGCTCATGGGTCATGTACCTTCTTCTGCTTCGACTTCTTCTTTTGAGGAAGTTTCTGCTCAACGGATAACTTTATCACAAACGCTAATGCATAGATGTGTCACCAAAGAGCTCATCTATGCCTCGCACACAGTAAACTTTCAGGTCAGTTATTATATAGTTCATTGATCCTCCCTGAGCAGCGAGTGTCCCTCCTTGGCCTGGAATGACAGATGCCGTTCCATTCTGGCCAGGGAGCTGTGTGGAACTCCGTGCACTCCTGGAGTGAGGGGGCTCCACATCATTATCATGCAGATCCTCCCAGAAAGACCAAAACCTCACCAGTCCCTGGCAGGCAGGACTCACTCATATATTTCTCCAGTCTTCATCAAATAAGTCTCAGGAGTGTCTTCGGACACCGATCGAAACCCTTCAAGTTGTAAGACACAAATGGTTTCCTGAATCCTTTCTTCTGCAGCTGACACCTTCTCCTCTGCAGCCAGACCTGAGGGGAGGTGACCTGGCTGGCTAGCATCCCCCCCCACCCCCCAGAGAGTGTAGTTTCCAGGCAGGACACCTGATAATCCTAACTCCCTTCCTTTGGTCCAGGTGGCCTACTCTCCCAGCTAGTGATTGATTAGTTCTGTGACTCTGCCAGGAGCTGACATCCTAAACCAGACCTACTTCTTGAGGTGAACGGAGCTACCATTCAAGCAGCGTGGATATAGAATATTCAGTAAGCAGGGACAAGGGAGAGGAATGAGGAGGAGATCACAGATAACTATGGCAGGAATCCCAATTCTCCAGGCAGTATCTGTATTTAAACTGGCATGAGGCCCTCTTTCAGGATCTGTGTAAATCCAGGGGTCTGTGCCTCGTGGTGTATTAAGTTTTGCTTGATTGCTTTTGGACAGGCATGAGCAGGGAGGGAAGAGTCTGTGAAACCAATAAACAAACGGGGTTGGTGACGGATTAAAAATCGGAACCCAACCTGTCAATGTATTTATTTTATTTTCACGTTCTCTTGCTCATTTATTCTTGCTCTCCTTAGCCCCACCTGCAGACTGACATAAATGATACCCTGATGGCTATTTCAGCTGCAACCTTATACATGGAAGCCTGAGCGCCCCAGCTGCCAGCCAATGCTGATCCCCTAATCCCAAAGGGACCAGCTGGTCACAGTTCTCAGATCTGCCAGACCCCACGGGTAAATGTGGTTGCTGCTACCAATAGACGCTGGTCATGGGCAGATCCCTTCTCTGTGTATTGATTGGCCTTAATAGTGGCCTCCATCAGACTTGACTAGGTGGCAGTAAGTGACCTTCCCTCACCCCCACCTCCACTTACACCACCCCAGATGATAGCAAGAAGCATCCTATATTTCTTGAAAAGTGATTCTGGAATTTTACCTTTTCGTTTCTCATTAACATTCCCAGTTCAGCATACAGTCCTTTCGTGGATGAGCTTGATCTTGGATGGGCCAGTTAGCTTCCAGAGAGAGTGAGAATGGCCCAGTGCATCTCAGGCCTGAGGCTGAGTGCCTGACTGATTATGAAGACAGAAGGTGATTGTTCAGCCTCCGATGTCATCTACGGCATCGTGTGTACCCACAGACACCGCGGGACGTGGAACTGTCATCAGTGGAAGGCAACAATCAGCGCACAACCTGCGTGGAGCTCCGTGGGGTGGTGTGATTGGGTATCTGACAGGCAGATGCAACAGAAAGGGCACTCGGAAGGGAGACTAATTGGTGATCGCAAGAGCTAGGTAGCAATCTCAGCTAGGCATAGGTCAACTCCTTTGCTCTCCAGGCTCTCTCTCCCAAAGCCAGAACCTCTGTTTGGTGGTCATTACCTGCTCGGTGTCATTACATTCTCTGGTAATCTGCAGGGATCTGTAATTATGCTGTAGTTAGTAATTGTTCACTAAGTAAACCCTTGGTGTAGTTACCATGTAAGTCAACGGTATTTACAGGATATTTTTTTCTGCCTGTAACTCAAAGCCTTACCGAAACAAATTGGAATTGCCTTCTGGAGGCCGTTGTTATAAATTACAGACCCAACATCTGTCCACATCTGCAATGTCTAGACAGCCTGTCTCAGCTACAAGAGAGGAGAGAGACAAACAGAAAAGGCGAGGGAGACCTGAGGAGTGGCAGAGGCAAACCTCAGATTCACAGCCTTTTGCTCTTCATCCCTTTACCCAAATGGATCCGGGCGGAAATGGTCCTGGATCTTCAACAAGCAGTCCAACACCAGGCTCTGGGGCATTTGGGGCCTGGGCTTCATCCTTGGGTGTGTGGCTCATGCAGCCAGCCACTTCCATTGGGCAGCATTTCTGCCTCGACAGGTTCTCAGAGGTCACCGTGGGACCTGGAAGATGGAGTTACAAACCTGGAGCCTGTCTATCTGTGGCCCCATCAGGAGAGTCGGTGGCTTCCCTAGATTCCCTTTATCCTCACTCCCTGCTCCTGACTCTCACCTCCAACTGGACCGGCTTTTCCGGGCCAGGCATCCATTTGCCTGCCTTTCCTGTGGTCTCCCTTCCTGCACCCACGATAAGGAGCCTGCCCGTCAGCTGAGTGATTGTATTTTTTTACAGTTCCTAGCACAAACCTTCTCATTTATATGTAAAGCAGCCATTAGTCATAGCTCCGTTCCCACACACTGCCTGATGTACAATCACATTTTGCAGCGGATGAATCTTTCCACACAGCTGCTCTGCTATGAATAATCCGTCTCCAGACCCATAAATCAGAAAAAAATCATGCACCTCGTTCGCCTGATCCTTACACAAAGTCATATATTTTACATGAGGATGAGCTAAATATTCATGAGTCTTAAAGGCTTTTTTCATAGGCACTTGTTGGGGTTGTTTTCTACTATTGGGGGGATAGCAAGGTTGTGTTTAGGAGAGCCAGGGGTTTCAGAGAGGAGAGAGGGAGGAAAGGAGGGAGAGTGAACGTGTGTGTTTGTGTGTGTGTAAGGAGGGAGGGAGGGAGGGAGGGAGGGAAGAGGTGGGGGGCATTGATTGAGATTCAAGCTTACCTCACATAGTCTGAAGTCATGTGGGACAAAGGAGTCTCTTGTGAGGCCCTAAAATGGATAAATACTTGCTCCCCTGAGCTTTGATCTTGTTCAGAGCCCTGGAAATCACCTACAAGGTCATTTCATGAATGTTTACCCTCTGACTTGTGGAACAATGAAGTTGACCTTCTCAGCCTGGGGAGGTATTGGGGTGGGGAGCAGCCTGATTTTGGCAAAGCAGATATTAGGAAGAGAGAGGCATGGGGAAACCATCCTGATGCTAACAAAGCCTCATCCACACTTACTTACCGCCTGCAGCAGCTTCCTGGTATTTATTTACACCCCATTCTTGTTCCAGAGAGCAATTCAGGTGGCTTTCCTCACCCTCCACTTTATCGCAGACATCTGATCTCCCTCCCCAGCTTTGCCTCCTTCCACTCACCAGGGTACCTCCTGGGCCCCATCACCACCCTTGCCTCTCTTCCAGGCTCCTTCTTAGACTGTTGCTGAAGCCAGGAGCCTGCTCTCTGCACAGCTCAGCAAGCTCTCTCCTCTTTCCTCTCAAGTGCAAGCTCTGACACCCTCCCCCCAGGAAGCCTTCTTCCACTAAATAGAAGAGAGGGAGTTACTTGCTTCACTGTGCAAGCCCCCACTCTGGCTTCTTCCCTAGCTAAACGACTCAGCACATCAGCCCCTCTGCTGGCAGGTGCTTTTTCATCTCCTTCTGGCATTTGCTCGGCATTTGTCTGTCTGTCTGACTCAGGAATGCCATGGTCTGTGTGGTGAGGGGGGTGGGTCCTCACTTCTCTTTGGATAGGTAGACAAATCCCTCCTCCTGGATTTCACTGACAAGATGAAGAACATAATCCTAAGTAGCTATCTCTTGGGTTGAGCTCTGGCTCTGGAAACACACCCTTCAGGCCTTGCGCGGGTCCTGATAATGCCTTCCTGAGGTCGAGTAACACTGTTCAGATGCAGAGCTGTGTCGAGATCAACTGTACTGGCACATGGGTAGGGACAAGCATTTTGCTCTTAAACAGATGGGCAAACAGAGGCGTAACCTTGGCAAATGACTTTCTCAAAGTCAAAGCACAAGGAGGTGATGGGAAGCTGCAATTACATCTATGCTTCCTTGGTTTTTTTATTTTGTTTTTAGCTTCAACCTCTTTCCACCAACTCCTATTGCCAATGGCCAGGGGTCAAAGTCTTGCCTGTTCCTCTAAATCCCCCCGGGTTTACCTACTCTGTTGCCCTTGCTGTCCTTGCTTTTGACCTACTTTTGCTGGTGTTCAGAGAGCATTAAGTCAAAGAACTGCCAGAGAGGGGGGAAAAGTCCAAACAATCACAGATGGCAGACTCGCAAATTTAATTTAAAATCATTCTTTATTATCCAAAATATTAAAATTTAAGCTATAATGCCCAAAGGAAAACACAGATTACAACCCTCAATGTTTCACAGCCTCTTCCTCAGGGGGTCCCCCAAACACAGAGTGAGAATGCTTTGTAAAGAAAGCAGGAGTGCAGGAGTGAGGCGCCAGCTGTAGATCATTGAGCCAAACACTCGGTGACTGACCCAATCAGCTTCCCTTACAGCCAAACACCAACTGTTTCATATGCAATTAATGATTGCCCTGGCAAATTAAAGTACATCAAGTCATCACAGGCATCCTTGAATGAGAAGACACACAGCAGTCACAGGTATCTCATCCCTGGCATCTACATAATGATATTACCAGGGTCATCTAGGCTCAGAGATTTAATTCTGCAAAGCACCATGCACTAAATATTTATATTCACAAAGGGGCAAACTACCACAACAAAATGCCCACACACTGCCTCTGGGCTCCCAATTTATCTGGGATAGCTGCCGGCTGATTTCCTGGGGGACTCTGTGGGGGTGAAGGGTATCAGTCAAGTGTCCGTAGAATCCCAGTGTCCTGGCCCCAATTTCACCCTGTGGAGGGGGCTGGCTCATTAGGTCCTTAAGGAACAAAGTCATCTGGAGATTCCAAAACAGAAAAGGAAGTCCCTTAATGGCGAAGAAAAGGGCAGTGGGATGGATGAGAACTTCGATTCACCAATCTTCAGTTCAGAAAGTCAAAGTTCAAGAGAGGGACCAGAGAGTTCAGCTGCTACTTTTTGCAAAGTTCAAATTCTTAATCGCAGACACAAGAGGGGGTGGGGAGTGGGTGTAAAAAGTCCATGGGGAAAATGGCATTGAAAGATAATGGGAATTTTTCCACTCACCTTTTTTTAAAAAATATGTATATTTTTATATTTGGCGGTGGAGTTGGGGGAGTAGAAAAACCAGCAGCCCCTATTCAGTAGCAGCTTCTTGATCAATAGAGGGGCCAGGAAGACTTTGAGGAGATAAAAGTTGTTTGGAAAACTCCAGGTGTAGTTGCTTTGGATGTTGTGATGGGTAGAACAGATGAAGGGAACGGTAGGGTGGGCCGTCGCACCCTCCATCTTGCCTCAGACTATGTCCTGGAAGCCTAGGACTGAGAAAGCGCCATTCTCATTCCTGCTTCTTGGGTTTGTTGACGGCCACGTAGTGATAGAGAACGACAAGCCAGAAGAGCGACGCGCGCAGCATGTTGGCGAAGATGGCGAGCCTCATGTCCACGATCACCCTGATCAGCCCGGCTCAGCTCCGACGCCCCTTGGTGGTAAGTGGCTTGACCCATGCACCTTTTGAAGGCCGCTGGTGTAATTCCAATTCTTGATTGCTACCATGCTTAACTGCTAAACTGATCGCTATCAATAACCCATTGTGGATGGAAAGGAATTGTCTTCGGCCTGTGGGGTTTGTCTCCATTTCCGCTGAAAAATTCACTGTCACTGAGTAGATTCTGACCCATAGCGACCCTAGCAGAACGGCCCTGTGGATTCCCAAGACTGCAACTCTTGACAGGAGTGGCTGACTTTTCTGTTAGCGTCTAACATGTCACCTCTGAAGGTCTGAACTGGACTCAGCTGTTCTCATTTCAGTACGCTGCTGGAGCCGAGCACCGTCAGCAAATAAGGCACAGGACCTAACCCCTCTTGGCCTAGGCCCCTGTCCTCCAGCGGTGGCTAGGATCAATTTGTGCCCATCCTGGAGGTTGGACTCCTCTCCCCACTGGCATGTCAATCCCACTTCTCTTTCATCGGGCCCCTCTCCCTGGCGGGACTTGTGAATGATGGAGCGGTCTGTCCCCTGTGCACACCAGGACTTGGAGCCTTCAGCAACGTTTCTAGAGCTCTGCATATTACAATCAAGATGGGATCAGCTAATAAAAATTACATTGGTTACAATCCAAAAAGATTAACCAGCCTTAAGGGTTTCATGGCTATGCATTACACTTTTCAATTTCCCCACAATTAAGCTAACAACAAATAATATTGACAAATAAACTGCCAGCTCCGCTAAACCCTGCTGTGAGAAGGGGGGGCTGCTCTGCAAGGCTGCCCATTGCCTGCCCATAAGGTCCAGCCTGTGAGCTCTGGCACACAGCGACCAAGCTGCATGAGTGGAGGGCTGTGAGAACCGTCGCTGGCCTTGCTCCTAAAAAACAAACAAACCCAAACCAAACCAAAGTAACAATCCTGACTCCTGCCTCCCTTCCATTTCTGAAGAACTTTCTAGTTTCCACTGATTTCTCAACCTACAGCCAGGAAGAGGGGGAAAAATTCATAGGAAGGAGACCAGTAGTCTCATGAAGCACAGCTATATTGACTCACTGGCTCATTTGGAATTACAAATCTAGGGCCTCAGTTAGATGAGACCCAACACTGACAAAAGCTGGGAACAGGTGAGACCAAGGATCTCAGAGGAACTGAGACCACTGCACAATCTGCTTAGCCTACATAACATTGTCAGTTCCATGGCTGGCCCAAGGAACCTACTCTCAGGATATAGATGTCGTCACAGCATGGTGGAATATACCTCATATGTTGCCCACAGTACCAAATTCACTGCCGTTGAGTCAATTCTGTCTTATGGCAACCCTAGAGGGCAGGGTCAGATGGTCCCCATGGGTTTCTGAGATGGTTGCTACTTTCAGGAGTAGAAAGCTTGGTCTTTCTCCCATGGAGTGGCTGGTGATTTCGAACCTCTGACCTTGTGGTTAGCAACCCAACTCGTAACCACTACACTGCCCAGGACTAACCATGACATCACCATGATAAATGGAGAAAAGGTTGAAGTTGTCAAGGATCTAATTTTGCTTGGATCTACTATGAATGTTCAGGGAAGCAGCAGTCGAGATCAAAATGATGCATTGCGTTAGGTAAGTCTGCTGCCCCTGGTCTCTCTAAAGGGTTGAAAAGTGAAGAAGATTGAAAGTGTCCTGGACTATCAAATGAACAAACAGGTCTGTCTTGGACAAAGTACAACCAGAATGCTCCTGAGAGGCCAGGATGGTGAGACTGTGTCCCATATGTTCTGGACATGTTAGCAGGAGAGACCAGTTCCTGGAGGATATCATGCTTGGTAAAGTGGAGGGAGAGTGAAAAAGAGGAAGGTTCTCAAGGAGATGGATTGACACAGTGGACCCAAACATAAGAATAATTGTGGGAAGGAGGGGAAAAAATGAGGAGCTGATGCCAGGGGCTCAAGTGGAAAGCAGATGTTTTGAGAATGATGAGGGCAACAAATGTGCAAATGTGTTTGACACAATGGATGGATGTATGGATTGTACAAGCGCCCAATAAAATGACAAAAATTTTAAGAAAAGAATAATTGTGAGCATGACACAGGACTAGGCGGTGTTTTGTTCTGTTGTATGCAGACTTGATGGCATCTAACAACAAAAACAACATTGCCCATAACTAACCTGTGCTTTCCTTCCTGATAACCTATCTCGGTCAAGCCGGTTACCTCCAGGGAAAGTATCACATCACAGCAAGTGAGTATCTGTTCTGACCGCACCTGGCCCACAAAGGCAGAGGCCAAAGGAACCTCATGGCTGAGAAGCTGAGGACCAGAGAGGGACTTGGCTCTGGCTGAGGAGAAGCCTTGGTGTGGGCCAGTGACAGCATCTTTAATGTTTTCAGATCCTTAACTACCCTAATAAGCCCTCATCGTTATTAGTGCTGTCTGTGACCAATACAATAAATTATGAAACCCATCAGAAGAGGAGAGTGTTGGGGGAAGATCGGTTGGTGTCAGAATAGGGTGGAGGAAGGTGGAGGGTAGGGTTTGTCTGGTCTCTGTCTTGTGGCAATCAGCCTAGGGCTGGCATAGAGTTGAATTCTCTTTTTCCCCTTTGTAGCCACAGGATGTCAAATACGGCCTTTGCAAACCACAGGCATAAATTGAGTTTCTAGCCACACCCAAACTACCCAAGGCAACATCCAGGCCCTCACTAATCTGACCTGGTTCCCTAACCTCTACACTCTGATCTCCTCCATCTTTCAGATCGTGCCAATGTGGTCCTTCCTCCTTTCTTTGTTACTAATCCACCCCAATCTCCACCTCCCATGAGCACTGGTGGTGCGGTGGGGTAAGCACTCAGCTGCTGTCTGAAAGGTCTGTGGTTTGAAACCACCAGCTGCTGTGAGGCACTTTGTTGCGGTCAAGATGGATAGGCTGGGGGCCCTCTGGAGCAGTTCTGCTCTGTCCCAAGGGCACCTGCGAGTCAGTGTCTAGTCAGAGGCAGTGAATCCTGACCTTCTGGATGTATGGTTCACGCATCTGCCCCTGCTTGTTCCTTCCTCAAGGCTGACTTTGACACGGTTTCTCTCTCTCACTGTCTCCTTTAATGTAATTTTTGTTTAAGTGTAATACGCACACACAAAACTGCACAGAGTAAGGTGACACAGCTCGATGAATGTCTTTTCAAAGTAAATATACCCATGTAGCCAGCATGGAGTCTTCTTTGTTTTGAAAACAAATTAGACTCTAAATAGCACTGAAGAGTAATTTAAGTCTTTAGCCTCATGAAGAGGCAGCCAAAAGGGGAACTCTCCCCATACGTCAGTCTCTAAAGACGGCTCCTTAAAGAAGCTTCTTCCCACCACAATCTCGCTCTGTGCCTGGCACACATATTCATTGAGCATTTACCATATTGCGTGCTGGGCTGATAACAAGGAACAAGATGAACCTGGATCCTGCTCTCATAGCACTGCCAATCTCCTGGTGGAGACAAATGAAATACACAAAGGAAGCAAGCAAGCAAATAGTGACCGATTGCGATCGCCGAAGGGACTCCTCAGAATGCTCTGATGCCTGGAGGGTGAACAAGGGCTAGCCCTGGGAAAGGGGAAAAGAACAGTTTAGGCAGGAGGGGAAGGATGGATAAAGGCTCTAAGCTGGGCCATGACTCAGTTCCTCTCATTTTGATGGCCTCTTAGCCTAGAAAAACCAAAGGGGGCAGTCCTTCTCCGTCACTCGGGGGTCACTCGGAGTCAGAAATGACTCACTGGCCATAATCGCATACCCACCTCCTCCCACCTCCAGAAACTCTTCCAGCAGCAGCTCTCAGTCTGTTTGCCTCTCTTTACAAAGAACAATCTACCATGGTCTCTCAATAGAATAAAGGTTGTCAACACAAACCTATGATCCTTAGTGGGTAAAGAAGGGAGAGAACAGGTGAGCTTGCATTTGGACTTTTTTTTTTTCAGTCTCAGAAATGTTTGAGTCAAGTCGATCCTACCCACACATTGGAGTCAATTCTCAGTAGGTTCTCAATAGGATTGCCTTTGAACTAAGTCTTTAGGAAGGGTCTGTAACTGCCTCTTATTTTATTTTTTTTCCTGATTTCTCTCAGTTATCTCTGAGAATATCACAAAGGAGCTCTGTTTGGGAGCTCAGAGGTTTAGAATCAAGAAGTCTACATGGCATTAGAAGCTGGACCCTTAAGGGAGGTGACAGCACAGTTCATGATCCACAGAGTTAGTCTATGAGCCAGTCTCTCACACGGTAGAGGTGTGTCCAATAGAAACATTATCCTTACTAGCATCACAAAGAAACCCACAGATTCAAAAGAAGCCCTCTGAGTTCTCCTCCTGCTCATGTCAGAGTTGGACTTCATGCCCTCTGACCCTACAAGGAGGCAGAACATCCCCTTCCCATTTGGCTCTTCTCTCTCTTCCCTGCTTCTACCAATAACCCATCCTCAGATCCCCCTTTTAATCCTGTCTTCTAAGATTTGATCCCTTCTCTGAAGGTCTCTGTCAGCCAGATTCCCTGACAGGTGACCAAATTGGAGAGTATGGGGAGGTGAACACCCACACAAAATAACTCAATCCCTCAAAAACCTAGTTTTACAATCCTTTCTACATCCTCCAGCATGATATGTCTTGTTAAATATTCATAAAGATCGTGAATCTCTTTTAAATTCCCCCCATCCTAAGTTGAAGGCAAAAAAAAATTGAAGGCAAATTAAAAACCAAAATCCAAACAAAACTGTTGTGGCATTATTAGATTCAAGTTTAGGCCTTGTTATGGGTTTAATTGTGTCTTCCCCAAATATATGTTTGACTCCTTCTCAAGCTGGGCAGCTTGAGAAGATACAGTATTATAAGGGAATGTGCAAAAAACTGGAGTTAGATAACCCAAAGGGAAGAACACATTTAACATTTCTCAAGCTGAAAGAACTGACGAACAGGTTGCATTATTGAAGGATTCTGAGCGAAATATTGAATGATGCATGGAGAATCAAAAGAAGATGGAAGGATAGTCAGTCACCGTGCACAAATCACTATATAAGAAACAAACTGACATTCAACCATTTCAGGAGGTAGCATGTGATCAGGAATCAAGGGTACTGAAGGAAGAAGTCCAAGGTGCACTGAAGGCAATGACTGACAACAAAGTCTCCAGGACTGACAGACACCAACTGAGATGGTTCAACAAAGAAGGCAAGGCTGGAAGTGTCACTTACCTATGCTGATAAATTTGAAAAAGAGCTACCTCGCCAACTTACTGGAAGAGACCCATAGTTTTATCCATTTCAAAGAAAGGTGACCCAACATAATTGAACAATATTATTAATTTATATACAAGTAAAAATGTGCTGAAGGTAATGCAAAAATAGTTGTAGCTCTATATTAATAAGTAACAACCAGAAATTCAAGTAAGATGTAGAAAAAGATGTGGAACATGGATAACACTGCTGACATCAGATGGATCTTGGCAAAAAGCAGAGAATATCAGAAAGATGTTTATGTTTTATTGACTATGCAGAGACATGCCACTGTGGGGACCATTAAAATTATGGTTCGTGTTACAAAGAATGGGAATTGTGCTCATGTGGAATCTGTGCATAGACCAGGTTCAAACAGAATGAGGATCTGCATGGTTTTAAAATCTGGAAAAGTATGTGCAAGGGGTGTGTCCTTTCACCATACTTGTTCAATTTGCATGATGAGTAAATAATATGGGAAACTGGACTATATGAAAAAAAGAATGTGGCATCAGGATTGGAAGAAGACTCATTATCAACCTGTGATAAGCATATGACATAAACTTGCTAGCTGAAAGCTAAGAAGATTTAAAGACTTTGATGAAGATCAAAGACAACTGTCTTCACTATGATTATACTTCAACATAAAGAAAACAAAAATCCTCACAACCGATATGTCTATCTATATAAGACAGGCAGGATAAACAATACCAAGGAGAAAGCAATGGGACCAAGGGCTCTAGGGAGGGGGTGAGGTGGGGGCATCAGAGAGGAAGGAGTATGGGGGAGAAGCAGGGGGCCAACAAACTCAGGGACAGGGGAACAACAAGGGATAAAGTCAACAGTGAGGAGGGTGTAGAATGCCTGGTGGTGTTTGATTAATTGCCATGTAGCTGAGAGGAATTACTGTGAGCCCAATGAAGTGCGAACATGATAGTGGGACAGGAGGAAAGTAAAAGGAAATAGAGGTAAGGACTAGGAGGCAAAAGCTTTATACGGAGGTATAAATATAGGCATGCATGTATGTAAATATATTAATATATATTATATTTATAGGGTATTGGCCTATGAACATATATTTTTATGTTAAAGTATTAAGGTAGCAGGTGGACATTGGACCTCTACTTAAGTCTCCCCTCAATACAAGAACTCTTTGTTCTAATAACCTGGCACCGTGTGATAGTTCCCTTCCCAACATGATCACTAAACACAAAATGGGTGCATAAGCAAACGTGGTGAAGAAAGCTGATGGTGCCTGGCTATTAAAAGATATAGTGTCGGGGTCTTAAAGGCTTGAAGTTGAACAAGCAGCCATCTAGCAAAGAAGCAACAAAGTCGAAATGGAAGAAGCACACCAGCCTTTGTGATCATGAGGTGTCGACAGGATCAGGAATCAGACAATCAAAAACAAGCAATTATGATGTGTTGGGGAGGGGTCAGAGTGGAGACTCAAAGCCCATCTGTAGACAATTGGACATCCCCTCACAGAA
>NW_022103968.1:27489073-27497993 GCF_000313985.2 Echinops telfairi | reverse complement strand
ACAAATCCGGCTAGGCTGGAGTATGTACATTGGTACAGATAAGAGCTTTTGACACATGGAATCCAGGACAGATAAACCCTCAGAAACAGTATTAGGAGTAGGGATACTATGAGGGTAGAGGATAGGGGGAGAAAGGGGGAACCGATAATGATGATGGATGTATAAAGCCCCCCACACACCCCCTAGGGGGTGATGAATACTGGAACACTGAAACGTGGGTGAAGGGACACAGTGGACGGTGTAAGATATAAATATATGTATTTTTTTTATTAAGGGTTCATCCGGGAGGGAGGGGAAAAAGAGCACCTAATACCAAGGGCTCAAGCAGAAAGATAATGTTTTGAAAATGATGATGGCAACGTAAGTACAAGTTTGCCTGATAGAATTAATTTATGGATTGTTATACTATTGTAGGCGCCCCCAATAAAGTGATTTTTAAAAATCATTTTATTGGGGGATGTACAACTGTTATCACAATCCATACATACATCCATTGTGTCAAGCACATTTGTAGATTTGTTGCCATCATCATTCTCAAAACATTTACTTTCTACTTGAGCCCTTGGTATCAGCTCATTTCCCACCCTCCCTCCCCACTCTCCTCTCCCTCACAAACCCTTGATAATTTATAAATTATTATTTTGTCATACCTTATACTGTGTGACATCTCTTCACCCACTTTTCTCTTGTCCATTCCCCAGGGAGGAGGTTATATGTAGATCCTTGTAATCGGTTCCCCCTTTCTACCCCACCTTCCCTCCACCCTCCCGTTATCACCACTCTCACCACTGGTCCTGAAGGGATCATCCGTCCTTGATGCCCTGTGTTTCCAGTTCCTATCTGTACCAGTGTACATCCTCTGGTCTAGCCAGATTTGTAAGGTAGAATTGGGATCATGATAGTGGGAGAGGAAGCATTTAGGAACTAGAGGAAAGTTGTATGTTTCATCGTTGCTACCCTGCACCCTGACTGGCTCGTCTCCTCCCTGCGACCCTTCTGTAAGGGGATGTCCAGTTGCCTACTGATGGGCTTTGGGTCTCCACTCTGCACTCCCCCTCATTTACAATGATATGATTTTTTGTTCTTTAATGCCTGATACCTGATCCCTTCGACACCTCGTGGTCACACAGGCTGGTGTGTTTCTTCCATGTGGGCTTTGTTGCTTCTGAGCTAGATGGCTACTTGTTTACCTTCAATAAAGTGATATTTAAAGAAGAAAAAATAATAAAAATTAAGATTAGATAAAATAAGAAAATGCTGTAGACTTAAAAAAAAATCCTCACAACCGGACCAATACACAGCATCATGATAAATGGAGCAAACATTAAAGTTGTTAAAGATTTCATTTTACTTGAATCCACAATCAACACCCATGGCTCATGGGAACAGCAGTCAAGAAATCAAATGATGTATTGCATTGAATAAACCTGCTACAAAATACCTCTTTAAAGTGTTAAAAAATAATAATAATAACACCTGAGGACTGAGGCACCTGATTCAAGAGCTAATATTTTTAATCACCGTATATGTATGTGAACGCTAGAGAATGACTAAGGAAGACCAACCAAGAATTGATGCCTTTGAATGAGGGTGCTGATGAAAAATATTGATGAATATCATAGACTGAGGACTGCCAGAACAAATCTGTCTTGGAAGAAGACAGCCAGAGGCTTCTCTTGTTGGGCTGCTCGGACGCAGGAAGCACCTTCCCCACAGGGTATCAGTGCAAGCCTGAGGAAGCAAAACATTTCTTCCACCTAAACCACAGCATGTCAGATATACAGAAATAACACTCTGGGAAAGAGCCTTTAGGAGAGCCTGAATGAGCCTAGACTGTCTCAACAGATTATCCTCCACCTTACCTGTCAAGTTCTACTGCAGTGTGATATGGCTATAAATTCAGCATTGGCTGAGAGGGTCTGGAACAGAGTCAATTTCTGGTGCTCTCTAAATACACGCAAGGAGCCCTAGAAACATAGTGGGTTATACATTGGGCTGCTAATCTGAGATCAGCTGCGTCAGGGAAGAAAGAAGGCTTTCTATTCCCCTAAAGAGTTAGTCTCAGAAATCTACAGGGGGCGGCTCTACTCTGTCCTAGAGTTGCTATGAATTAGAATCAGCTTGATGACAACGTGTTTGGTTTGCTAAATACATTCAGATTTTGTGATAACTTGTGGGCTTTTGTTTTGAATGATGCTGAATACAGAGAAATAACAGAGTTTGTTAAAGCAGGTAAAATGAAAATTGTAACCTGTGATGGTAAAATTACTGGCTCCAAAACTACAGAATAAGGTGGGGGTGAGGGAGGCTTGTCCATGCTATCTTCTGTTATTATTCATCGATTTTGAAGAGAAGATGAGAAGAGCCTTTTAAATTTTATTCTAGTGTGGAAATCACTACACTGTTTTATATGACCATAGAATTCCAGTACAAAGAAGCTTGTAACTTTGTGGCCTCTTTATTATACAGCATGAAAAAAACTTTTTTTCTTTTTTAAATGCCAAATCAAAAATTGTTTGGGAGAGTGGGAGTATATCCACAAATATATATATAGGTTTGACAGAGAATATTTGCACATGGGTATTTACCAATTCTGTAAATTTATTCATAAATGTGTTGAAACATATAGAAGGCAATGTTATGAAAACTGCTTATACATAACCAAGCATTTTGGGAGAATGGGCCCTCTCAGAGGTCACTAAAGTCAACTGCATAACATAGGCCAGAAAGACAGTGTTCTACTTCCTACTTTGGTAAGTAGTGACGGGGATCTTAAAAGCTCAGAAGTTGCCATCAAAGGTACAACTACTGGCTCTCCCCATACAGAGGAAAGAAGAGGGATAAAAATCAAAGACTCATGGAAACCATTGGTCCAGTGAACTAATTGACCATGTGATATAGGTACCCACGACCCAGAGGTCAGAAGAACTAGATGGTGTCCAGTTACCACTACCAACTACTAAGAAAGGGATCGCATTAGAAGGTCATGGAGAGAGTGGGAGAAAAATGTGAAACAAAACTTAAAATCATTAAAAAAAAAATCAGACTTACTGGTTGGGTAGAGACTGGTGGGACCTCTGAGGCTATGGCCCTTTAGACTTGAAAATGAACTCACCCACAAGGTTCAATTTTCAGCCAAGGGGAAACCAATACTACTAAATTATGCACATCTTAGAATAATCAACCACGTGACATCTAAAGAGCAGCATTTACTCAGGGACGAAGGGCATCAAAGTTAGAAAAGAAGGAAGGGTCAAAATAGGAAATGACAGGGAGGAAATGGGCTAAGAGATGTTACATTGTAGAAATTTCTATCAATGGCATGAAACAAAATGTTTATTAGTTGTTGAATGGAGAACCGATCTGCTCTGTAAACCAATTACCAATAAAAAGCTAAAAGAAAAGACAGTTAAGGATGGCAAAAGGCAGGAAATAAAAGAGACACACACACAAGTTGTTGCCTTCCTACAAACATTCTTTAATAAATTCATTTTTTAAAAGATATATTTTAAAAGATAGGATGCTCCCTAGGAGTGGGAAGGATGAGACTTCAACTTTGGACAGGTTATAAAGAGGGACCAGTTCCTGGAGAGAGAGATCACGCTGGTTAAAGTAGGGACTCAGTGAAAAGAGGAAGGTTCTCAACAAAGATGGGCATCGTGGCTGCAACAAAGGGCTCAAACGGAAGAACAATTGTAAGGATGGCACAGGACGGGACGGTGTCTCCTCCTGCTGAGCATAGGGTCCCTGTGAGTGAGAACAGACTTGATGGCACCCACTGACAACCTATGGAAAGGAGCTCTGGGAATGTGGACTGGTTGAGCATTTGAGTGCTAACTGAAAGATCAGTAGTTCAAACCTGCCAGCTAATCCTTGGAAGAGAGCTATTCCGGTCTGCTTCTATCAAAGATGACAGCGTTGGAAACTCTATAAGGCGGTTCTTTTCTGTCTTAGATCTAGGGCCCCTCTGTGTTGGGGTTGACTGGACAGCAAAGGGATACCTGTAGAGAAAGTCCCATTTGAAGTCAGGGTTTTTGTTTTGTTAATGAGGTAATATGGTACAAGGTGTGTCTCCAACCTAATTACTGTTGATATTGAAAAAGGGTAGACTAGGCAGAAACAAGGTGACACAAATAGTAGGTGCCCCTTGCAGGCAGATCACCAAGGAATGAAGGTGAGAGAAGCTGGGAGAGGATTTTCCCCTCCAGAGCCAGCCGAGAGCCTACTCTTAGAGCCAGGGTTCTGAATTCAGACGTCTAGCTTCCTGAACTTCGGGCAAACAACTTTCTGTTCTGTCAAGTCACCCACCTGTAGGATTGTGTTACAGGAGCATGGTGGAACAAAGACTGACCTCGAATCCAGATCTGGCATAGAGTCTTTAAGTCCTTGGGACCATTCTCTGTTAGGTCCTTGCCATCCTCATCACCGCCGTGTAAAAATTACTGAGTCTTTACCATGAATTAGGATCCCTGGTGGCACAGTGGGTTACGTGGGGGGACTGCAGCTCTAAACCACCAGTTATTACATGGGAGCAAGATGGGGCTTTCTCCTCCCATTAAGAGTTAGTCTCTGAAACCCACAGGGGTCAGTTCTACCCTGTCCTATAGGATTGTTAAGACTCATACTTGATTCCGTAACAGTGAGACTGAGGTCTGAGTTTCCCATGTTAACTACTTTACCTGGGAACCCAGTTCATGTCCCAAACAGGGAGAACACAGAGACTGTCTATAAAGTTTAAATAGGTAAATAGGTTGTTCTCTGTCAGCCGGGACACGTTTGAGACAGTTCTCTGACAGTTTGGAACTTGTTATTGCTGTTAGGTACCATGGCGTTGGTTGGGACTCACAGCGACCCTGTGTACAACAGAACAGAATGCTGCCCGGCCCGTTGCGCCCCACCCCATCCTCACAATTGTAATGTCAGAGCCTATTGTTGCAGCCGCTGGATCCATCCATCTTGGCGCACCTTCTTCCTCTTTGATGGCCCTCTACTGTTTACAAGCAGGATGTCCTTCTCCAGGGCTGGTCTCTCCTGACAACGTGTCCAAAGTATGTGAGACGAATTCTCCTCATCCTGCTTCTAAGGAGCCTTCTGGTTGTACTTCCTCCAAGACAGAGGGGTTTGTCCTTTTGGTCCACTGCCAATATTCTTCGCCAGCACCACGATTCCAAGGCATTGATTCTTTTTCAGAATTCCTTATTCAAGGACCAAATTTCACATGCATATGAGGCCATTAAAAACACCATGAGATTAGAAAGGAGCATTCAGTCATGAATCCGTTTAATAAATATTTAGAGGGATGCTGGCTTAGGACAGAACACTCTGTGCTCAGGAAGGTTTGAGACCAGAAATTAGCACACAGCTATAGGACCTTACACATTCTAAGCTACTGAAATATTTATGGTGGAAATAATCCACCTCAGCTTTGCTTCAAGGTTAATTCAGAAGAGAGGGAAATAAGTGGATGGTGGGGTGGGGGTGGGGGTAGGGGGTGGGGGACACATGAAGCAAAAGTGGCCACAAGTCATTATTTGTGAGACAGAGTCACGGTTAAACGAATTATGATATCATTCTTTTTACCTTTCCCTGTTGAAATGTTTACATACTTAAAAGTTAAATGCACATATGTCTATGCCTTTCCCCCCTTTGTGCTTGTATTTCTTTTTCTTGGTTGTTCCTGAAGTAAAGTTGTCATTTATTTTTTAATTTGTGTGTGTGTGTGTGTGTGTGTGTGAAAATGCCAGCCTATTTTAACTGTGGTAATGACAGACCAAGCTGGATTCATTTGCATTTGGGCAGATGAGAAAAGGGCAGTCATGGATTCCTGGGATCCAGATGCAGTGGTGGTAGTGGGGACAATTGCAGGAGAATCCCACGAAGACAAATATTCTGGGATTGAACCTGGTCTAGCGGCCTGGGCTCCCTCCTCCACCCCATTTGTTCCCCTACCTCAGAGATGTTCCTCGCAAAAAAAGTCTCTTGCCACACAGAGGCTATTGCATTCAATACAAGGGGAATTCGCTGTGTTCAAGTTCTGCTTCCCTCTACCTCCTGTCCCATTCTGTTCCCAGACCTCCTTGAGACCAACAGTCTCGCTGTCTAGATTTCTGTTTGCCATTTTAGAAGCTCTTTCTGGCTTACAGTCCCCCTGGAGTTTTTCTGGTGTCTGCTTCTGGGACCTTCTTGAATGATCTGCAGCTTCTAGATCTCCTCCACTCCTCAAGTAGTCCTAATGCTGGAATCTTCTATTCAGCCTTCCAGACAACTCCAACTTTTCCTACCTTGCTCTGGACCCTGGGAGATAAATCCCTATGAACTGTTCTCGAAAGTTCCCTTGCCCTGAGCTTCTGTTTGTGTTTGGACACCATCATATCTGAGAGGATTAAAGGGTAAGAGGAGAGTGAATTCTTCCAGATTCTTTCCTTGGCGTTACCAGCGGCGCCATCCATTATTTAATGCTCTTTGACATTTTCGAATGCTCGGTTTATTCACTTCAAACACACATCAAACGATCTAACAATCTTAAAATTAACTTAAGTCATTAGCTAGAAGGGTAACACAAGATTAATTCAGCATCATATCAGTTACTGGCTCTTAGTCCCGTTAGGCATTGCCTTCATCGGTGTCCTCACCCGGGTAGAGTTGGAGAGAGCAGGAGCTGATGTCTCCTCCTTGGTCCCTAGCTCTCTGAGTTCAGTCTCTCTACCCGGGCCTTTTGTAGGCGGTCTTGCTGGCTCTTTGACACCATTCTGGAAATTCCGC
Source organism: Echinops telfairi (assembly GCF_000313985.2). Classification (NCBI taxonomy): domain Eukaryota; kingdom Metazoa; phylum Chordata; class Mammalia; order Afrosoricida; family Tenrecidae; genus Echinops; species Echinops telfairi. The sequence continues at coordinate 27,491,231 of NW_022103968.1, read as the reverse complement.
AGCATGCAGTCAAAGTCTTATCGGGGTTCCCCAGACATGTCCGGGTGGCTCCATGATGCTGCCCTGATGGGTTGTTTACTTGTTTGCAGTGGGTCTGTCATGATTCAGCATTTCTTACTGGGTTTTCAGTCTTTCTCAAAATGGAGTCACTTATGTTCATCAGTGAAATATGGTTCAGTGCCTTGCAAGGAAGTGCTAGGTCTCGCAGTGTAGTTCAACATCTTGCAAGGTAGTTAGTTCGTGGTGCTCTCATCACCTTGGGTTGCTGTCGAAGGGTTTCAACACCTTCTGAAGGCCCTCGCTCTTGTGTGGTGACTTCTCCCCCGTAGTTATACGCTCAGGGTCTTGGTCCGCCTCTCCTTGAGTTTTCAGGCCTAGCAGAGACAGGGCACCCTGTTGCTGCTATACAAATTGCCTTGTGTTTATTCCAATCCCTGATAACCCCGTCCTTGTGTATGACAGTCAAACGATGCTCCACAGGTTTTTCAGGGACTGAGATTTGAGAATTAGATCATGAGGATTTTTTTCTGCGATGAGGAGTCCTGGACCATCAGTCTTTCAACTAGCAGCGCATACTGACTATTCTTACCACCACGAACTCCTGGCCGTTACTAGCCCAGGGATATGCATTGTCCCTGGCTGGTTTCCCTAAATCCTGCCCACATAATTGGAAATAGACCCTTAATGAAACATTCCTCAAATAATGAAGTTTCCCTATGTAGAGACTCTGTCTGAAAAAGGTTCATACTATTGTCAATAAAGCCCTGGTTAGTCGGCATTCTTCTGTTTCATTTCCCCTAGAAGTGGAAGAAGGAGCTCTGGTGGGCCCGTGGTTAAGCATTGGGTTGCTATCAGGAAGGTTGGTAGTTCAAACTCCTCAGTTGCTGCTCCCTGGGAGAAAGATGTAGCAGTCGGCTTCCATAAGATTTACAGTCTTGGAAACCCTATGGTCAGCTCTACTCTGTCCTGTAGGAGTGCTCTGAGCCAGAATGGTTTTATTATTTTTCAGAAAGTGGAAAACTTATTGGAAGCAGGACCTCACTACAAAGTGATATGCACATAGTGACTATTTAACACTCACGGATGGAACTAATCCTGGCCCTGATCATCTCGTCCTCCAACGGTATTTCCTGGGAGGGAGAATGATCAAATGAAAAAAGGGCTTCTGATGATGCAAATATCTGGAAAATATTAGTGACCAAAGAAATAAAAGACACTTTTAACTAGAAAAACTGGTAGTGGTAGGCTCAGAAGACAGGCTAGTTAAAGAGAAAACTGGTACTAAATAAAAGTTTGCAAAATGAAGTGTGGTAAATATCTGTTGGTCAAACAGCATCTAACAAATTTAAACTCAAAAGCATGGGGAAAAAACAGCTTTGTAACTTTGTCAGAATAGCTGACATTGATTAATCTCCCTAACTGTGGTAGACATATAATCATTTGTCAATTTGAGGATTAAGCATGTAGGGGTGGGGTCTAGCTTGTCAATCAGATCATAGCCAATGCGGCCTCTGTGTGGGCATGACCTTCTCCTGAGGATTCTGGGAAATCCGGTACTTCCTCCTTGGAGGTGGGAGACATTGTAGCTGACAAGACACATGGAACTACCCTAGTGCCCTGAGTGGGACAAGCCACATGGATGCAATCAAAACTCTAAAGCCGGAGAAGCCACGTAGAGACCCCTGCCAGCACTGAGATGCTTACAACGCCATTGGATCCAAAGACTTTCTACCCACTGGCCTGTGATTATTCTGCATTCAGCATCATTGCATGTGTTTCGTGAGTCTGAAGAGGACTTTATAGATTGGTATTAGACATATGAGCTAGTATCGGACTTATGGACTAGGACTAGACTGGGTTGGGATGCTTTCACAATGTTCGATTCCTCTTGTATATAAAACTCTTTCTTATACATATGTGTGCTTTTGAATTTGTTTCTCTAGTCTACCTAGACTAACACACTAAGCCAGAAAAATATGCAGCAAATATATATATTGTTTTTTTGTTTTTAATCGTTTTATTAGGGGCTCATACAACTCTTATCACAATCCATACATACATCAATTGTGTAAAGAACATTTGTACATTCATTGCCCTCATCATTCTCAAAACATCCACTCTCCACCCAAGCCGCTGGCATCAGCTCCTCATTTTTTCC
>NW_022103968.1:27486345-27487468 GCF_000313985.2 Echinops telfairi | reverse complement strand
CTTCCTCAAGGCCTGGTGGGCCAGGATGTGCTCCACTCTCTCCTCCTCCCCCTTCACCTGCTCCCGTGTGCTCCGATCAGAAAGTATATTGTTTATAATCAAATGGAATACTTCTGTTGTTCACTCAAACAGTAGTTTCTACTTTGAAATGCAACTTTTAATATATGAAAAGGACCTGGTGTCACTGTCAAGTCAGTGTTAGACTGCTAACCACAAGGTGGATGGTCCAAGCTTACCAACAGCTGAATAGATGAAAGAGGAGGTTGTTTTTGTAAAGATTTACAATCTCCGAAATCCTATATAGGGCCACTATGAGTCAGAATCAACTTGATGGTAGTGGGTTTAATATATGAGAGATTGTCACTGCTTTCAGGCCCTGGAGTTAGGTGAGCTGGAAGAGAATCCTGGTGCCATGACTGTAGCAGACACGGTCATGCTCCAGCCCATATCCCCACAGCTCCAGTTCCCATTTTTTTGTGCAGACCACTTCCTCCTGTGCTGCTTTCACCCCTAACAGCCAGCATCAGCAGGCTCTTTGTCAGAGGGCTGTCCTCAGGTTGCTGGAGCCCACCTAGACTGCATGCCTGGGAATTTACATCTACTCCTAGGTCAACCCTTAGCCAATGGCTGCTATGTGTCGGAAGTATGCACCTTGGCCCCTGAGATATGACTACATTGTCTCCAGTGTACCCAGGTCGGATCCAGGCAAGATGTTCCTGAGGGGCTTGGCTTGACATTTTACCCTTGTTTGGCTTTCCAACTTTGAGGAACCCAACCTATGACAAACACTTGACCATTCAAGGTATGGCCCAAGATAACTACTAGAACTTCAGTCATCAAATGTGTCCTCTAGACTAGCAGTACAAATATGTTATGGAAAACAAAAGGAGCTCCTTTCTTTTTAAGGATATGTCTTTAAACCTCAAACTGTCATTGAGTTGATTCTGATTCATAGTGACCCTATAGGAAAGGGTAGAACTGCCCCTGTGGGTTCCTGAAACTATAACTCTTTTTTTTAGTAATTTAATTTTAATTATTATTTTACATTTTTGGCATCTAATCCACATATCATGCAATTCAATAGTTCAATCATTCAATCATATCAAGAATAATAATACAATCA
>NW_022103968.1:27480715-27482963 GCF_000313985.2 Echinops telfairi | reverse complement strand
TCCCCATCATCATATATATATTTATATATGTACATGTCTGTATTTAGACCTTTATAAATGCCCTTTGCCTCCAAGTTCTTTCCTCTATTACCTTTGACTTTCCTCTTGTCCCACTATCATGCTCAGCCTTCATTTGGGTTTCAGTAGATTCTCTCAGTTACATTGCCCTTGATCAAGCCCTACCGGGCCTCCTACACCCTCCTCGTCATTGATTTGGATCACTTGTTTCCTTGTCCCTGGGTTTGTTAGCACCCACTTTCTTTCCCCCTGCCTCCCTTTCTCCCATGTCCCACCCGCCGCCGGAACTGCCATTTTCTCCTCCAGATTGTTTATCCTGCCTATTTTATCTAGATAGACCTGCAGAGATAATATGCACACAAAAAATACAGAGCAAAACCAAGCAACAAAAGAAAACAAAACAACAACAAAATACCAATAACTAAAAAATAAAAGCCTGTAAATAGTTCAAGGTCTGTTTGTTGACCTTTAGGAGTGTTTTCCGATCGAGGCTGATGGGGTGTCATGCTCTGGCCCCAAAGTCCATTTTTGGTATTCCCTGGGGACTTCATTGCTCTGTTCCCCGTGCAGTTCTGTTGCATGCCCTTAGTGTTTTGCCTTAGTGTGGTGGGGTCAGATTGGGTGTAATTCCCACACTGTCTCCAGTGTTGACCCCCCGTAGCGTTATGGGTCAGTGAGAGGATGTCGTGTCTCATAGTAGGGCTGGCCATACGGTCTTCTCTGTGCATTGGCTGCTCTGAGCAGGGATACTGTCCTCAAGGCTTGGTGGGCCAGGATGTGCTCCACTCTCTTCCTCTCCTTCATTTGCTCCTGTGTGCTCTTATCAGACATGTTCCTCTCCCTGAGCTGCAGCTTCAGTGCTGTCCTCTGAAGTGAAGTCTTCTGAGGGGTAGTAATTTTTATGGAAGCAGATTGCCAGGCCTTTCTTCCATGATACTGCTGAATGGATTTACACACATACATATATTCATTTGGTGCACCTTGTACTTTCCCTGTTCCAGTCCTGAAATTTGTTATGTAGCAATAGACAGCTAATACAGATGCATAGCCTGGAATGTTGTAATGAAATCTAGTTCGAGCATATCTGTGTTCTAGAGCATTCTATGTTTTGTTCTTTTCTGTTTTTTATTTTTCTGTTGTTCTTATTATTTTATTTTCATTCTAAATTTTCCTGGTGTGTGTAGACAATGTATTGACATGAAATAATGCATATAGAAAGAGAAGCACAATGATTTTTCTAACCAATGGTTACATTGATGGTATAACCATCTCCTCGACCTAGAAACACCGCAGAACTAATGCCTTCTGTTCCTCTCTCCGCTGCGGAAGGGCAGATGATGGAGTGTGTCTGGCCTCCAGGTACTCCATGGCTCAGTGCTTTCTAATGTATCTGCTTTCTTAATACAGGCTCCCATGATAAAAGCAAAATAAAATGTGTACTCATATCTATGAAGACAACCTGTTAAAGAAATAGCAAAGAAAGTGTAAAATAACTATTCATTATCCTTTCCAGTCTATCTGAAATATTATTGCTTTGCAAACCTTTCCTTGTTCCCTTAGCAGAGCTAGTTACTTTCATATTGGATGCCACCATTGCATTTTCTACATCCCTCACTTAAAAGCACTTATCACAATATATTATAGTTTCTACACCTTCAGTCTTCTCTATAGACAATGAAGAAGGAAAGGCCTCTTATTTCTCTGTAGTTGAAAGTCAGTAATCATAATGCTTAACATTTACTGAGTTCTTTCTATGTACCAGTGCTCTGGATACTTTATATGTATTAAGAAGATACTCTTTTGGAAAGATTTGGTCCAGAAATGGGCTTCTCAAACTAGGCACTATTGGCATTTTGGGCCAGATAGTTCTGTGTTATGGTGGGCTGTCCTGTGATGCACAGGATGTCTAGCAGCATCCTTGGACTTATTCACTAGATGCCAGTGCGCGCGCTATTGAAACAAAACTGTCTCTGGAAATTGCCAATATCCCCTAGGGTACAACATTCCCCTTGGTTGAGAACCACTGTAGAACAATACGAATCTAACAAAAGCTACTTTGGGTTTATTTGTTCTAATGAAGGAACCCTGGTAGTGTAGTGGTTACATGTTGGGCGGGTAATTGCAAGGTCAGTAGTTTGAAACCACCAGCCCCTCCTAGGGAGAAAGATGGGGCTTTCTAGTCCTATAAAGAGTTAGTCTTCCAACCGAAAATTGGATGAAGGGAGACGTC
>NW_022103968.1:27471885-27479603 GCF_000313985.2 Echinops telfairi | reverse complement strand
GTGGCACTGTATCTGACAATGTTCTGCTGCCATTCATGAGAGTTTCAGTGATTCCTCACAAGTGGACAGCCTATGCCTTCTTTGTAGTCTGTCCTCAGTCTGTAAGTTCTGCTGAAACCTGTTCCTCTTGGGTGACCGTGCTGGTATTTGAAATACTGGTGACAGAGCATTCAATATCATAGAAGCCATCACAATACGAAAAACTGACACGCGGTGGTTTATAATATTAATACATTAATAATAATATAGCTGTCTTTTGTGTGTGTGCATGTGTACGCATGTGTGTGTGTGTGTGTGTGTTGTTCCAGGGTTCAATTAGGGTTCATACATTGCACTTAGTGTTCAGCTTCTTCAGTTTCCTGAAGAACTAAAGCTTCAACACTCAGTTTCCCTGGACCTCCAACTTCTACCTCTAACCAACTTCCTCTCCTTAACAGCTGCATGTTTTATAAGAGGAGATTCAATAGTCTCCAATTCCTTACCTTCCCAGTCCTTCAACTCCCTGCAGTCTGGCCTGTTTCCCACTCTCGCTGGGTTTTCCTCCTGCCTCTCGGGCCACTTCATGGGCTTCTACAGAGCCTCTGCTCATTGTGCAAATCTTATTGTTCTTTAGGACTCTGCTAGAGACCTGTGGTTATTCCTACTGCATGTACCTTCCTGAGTGATTCTATCCTTTCCGTGACTCCAATGACCAGCGATCTGCTTCAGTGACCACCTATCTGCACCTCAAGTCTCTCTTTCTAGCTTCTGTTGTCCAAATGGTCTCTTCAGTGTCCAAATCCATGTGAAAATCTCATAGATGCTTCCAAAGCAATTAGGTTCGCAAAAAGAACTGATTGACTCTCTTCTATCATGTCCCCTCTCTTTTTAAAAAAGGTACTTCTCAGTCATTCTGTTTCTCGAGCTAGATACCTAGAAGTCATCTCTGACACATCCCTTTGATACCATCCATGACATTTCCAAACAATCACCAAGTCCTACTGATTCTAACTCAGGATTCTCTGGAATCCATCTCCTTGTTTCCGTTTTCACCCTCATCTTCGTCAGGGCACCATCATCTCCTCCAGGAAGATTACAGCAACTCATACTCTTTTTTCCCAACCTCCAGCTGTGCACCATTCCAATAGACTCTCTGCCCAGGACACGGAGTGATTTTCGAAAACACCAATCTGACCACGGCGCAGAGCTTCAGGTTAAAGTCCAAAGTCCTTCATTTGGAGTATAAACCAGGGTAAAAGTCAAGAGATTTTATAAACTGAGCATAGTTGAGAAAAGATGTCAGCTCGTTCAGCACCCTGTGCTCCCGTCCTGCGTAGTCTCACCTGTGGCTGTTGTGTTGTGGTGGTGTGCCCCACTCACACCGACCCCATGTGAGAGAAGATTTGTCCTCTAGGGCTTTCTTGGTTGTCATCTGCACATAAGAAGACTGTCAGGTCGTCCTCAGAGGGAGGACAGTAGTCAGTTGTTATCTCAGAGCCTGGGGGGGGAGGGAAGAAATTCTACCCTGTCCTACAGGGTCATTTGAGACATAATCAACTTGATGGCAGTGAGTTGGGTTTTTCCCCTCTCTCAAGATGACAGGGTGGGGTCCAAACTACCAGACTTTCTGTCAGCTACCAAGTGCTTAGTGGTGCTCCACCTGGCTTGTTTACTAAGGGCTAGTCCAATAAAGCCGCCTTGACCCCTGTTGATCCATTAAAAATGCAGCTGTAGTTCCCCGGAGCACTCTTGCTGTAAAGCCACCATCTCCCAACTCCATCCCGGGTGGGCATGGGCCAAAGACAATGGGAATGTCTGCTGGGGGATACTAATCTGGATCACAGTTCACTGTTAGGATGTTTTCCACTTGAGTTCAAGATCACAGAGCCCCAAGAAGGTCAGGAACCTTTCAGAAGTCCTGGTAGAGAACTGACCATTTTCCAGGGTCAGGGAAATGACTTTCTTTAGCCTCCAGCTTGAATAATAATATTCCTACCAACTGAAATGCAAAAATCCTCCTACCCCCTCAGCTATTCAAATAGTTTAAATACAGTTGTTATCAGAGAATCGCTTTGCTTTCAGGCAAGCTTGAGCTGTGATTGGCTGCCCTGGGAAAATGGAAAGTTTCTTTCTTTTGGTTTTGTTTTTGAGGGAAAGGGATTAATTATAGAGTTTAGAAGGCAAATTAGGTTTAAGGGGGTGGGGGTGGGGGAGACTCTGGGTAGTCAGAGATGAGAAGCAAAATGCTGAAGCAGTGGTCTCAAACCCCGTCACACATTAGAACCACCTAAGAATATATATATATATGTGTGTGTGTGTGTGTGTGTGTGAGATGACTTTTTTTAAAAAAATACTTTTATTGGGGGCTCTTACATCTCTTATCACAATCGATACAGTCACCCAGTGTGTCAAACACATTTGCACATATGCTGCCATCATCATTTTCTTTCTTTATTTTGCCATCATCATTTTTTAAAGCATCCTCCTCCCACTTGATACCCTGATATCAGCTCCCCATTTCTTACCCCTTCCTCCCCCCCTCCCTTATGAACCTTTGATAAGTTATAGATTATTATTTTCATATCTTACATCGTCCTCTGTTGCCCCTTATCCACTTTTCCATCCCCCTGGGAGGGGGGTGTAGTTTGATCCTTGTGATCCATTCCCTCTTTCTCCCCGCACTCTCCCCTAATCCTCCTGGTATTTCTACTCTCATTGTTGGCCCTGAGGGGTTTATCTGTCCTAGATTCCCTGTGTTGTGGGCTCGTATCTGTAGCAGTGTGCATGTTCTGGTCGAATATGATTTGTAAGGTAGAATTGGATATCTTAAAATACCCATTGCACAGTCTTTACCACAAATGTATCAAATCAGAATATATGGGGAGTAGCTTTTGGACATCAACATGTTTTATAAAGTTCCTTAGGTGATTCTAATATACTGTCAAGGTTGAGAATCCCAAGGGGCAATGGGGATGAGGGCAGATGTCATGGAACAAGAAAAAGTGCAGCATGTATAGAATATTCGTGGCTCTAATCTGCTATGTGTGAAACGCCAAGCATATACTCCATGAGGGGGAGCTAGAAGAGCAGACTGAAGCTTAAAGGAGGGCATGATCATTATGGGTTGTGTTTTAGGGTCTGAAAGAGACCACAATCTCAAACACAGTTTAAGGAGAACATTTATTAAGTCTTAAGAGTGACAGATGACATAAAGGCAGACATAACAGGATGAGTATGGCCGTTAGCATGAGGTCAAAATGGTGTTCAGGGACTCAAAGGTGGGGTGCTAGTTAAATAAGGCATGGAACTAAAGAAATTGTCATAAACTCATGATTGGTGGCAGGTCAATACATCAGTTACGCGTGGGACTGCAGGAGCAGGAAGAGGACCAGGATTGGAATACGTACATTAGGTGAGATAGAAGGGCTTACAAGACTGGTCCAAGGCCCTCTGACCAAGGCAGTCAGGATGAGACTGATAGGTCAGGACTCATGACTTTGCGACGCCTTGTATCGTCCCCAGTACAGTGACCTTCTTTAAGGACACCTCCAGGCAAGCCACTAAGAGAGACTGTTTTCTCCCTGAGCTGGATAGAGAGGGGTGGAGATAATCTACTTTCCTAGGCACTCTGCCTGAGGGCAAGAGTATCTAAATCCTTGATTAATGATCTGAAATAATTCATTGGAGGCTGAATCAAGTGGGAACCCTGCAAATGGATTTTGGGCTGTCACTGCCATCCATAGCCTTTTGTAAACTGGGCTGCTCAGAATTTAAACTCTAATACAGTTGTGTTCTAGGGGGGAAAACCCACTGCCACTAAGTTGATTCCAACTCATAGTAACCCTATAGGACAGGGTAGAACTGCCTTAGGTTTGAGATGGTAACTCTCTGTGGGTGCAGAAAACCTAATCTTTCTGGAGCAGTGGTTTTGAACTGCCAACCTTGTGGTTAGTGGCCCAATGTGTAACCCACTATGCCATCAGGGCTCCTTCTAGGGGAAAAAGAAACCCCACATTTAAATGTTTTATAGCAACCTCTTTTAAATTTTAAAACAGGAAAAAGATGAGACAAAGACAAATGATCTAGATGAGGGAAAAGATCAGCAAAAATGCAGAGTGGTGTCCAAAGTTTTCACAGCCATGTAGCTACTTCAACAGGACACATTAACAAAGGAAATGTCACAGTCATGATTAGTGGCAGACCAATTCATCACAGTTGTAGGTGGGACTATAGAATTGGGTGTGGGGTGGGGTGGGAAGAGTGGGGACCCAACCATGAATGAGTTAGACCCACCAATACATATTAGAAAAGTTTACAGAATTGGCTCTGAAGCCCTCTGACCATCTGCATCTGGGCATGACTCATCACCATGTGACCCTCTTCCCTCAATTTCCTCCAAGGGTGTGGCTCAGGCAAGTTCCTGAGGGTGGGACTCTCCCTCCCCAGGCTGGCCTGGAAGTCTTAGCCAACACACGCTGCCTGAGCTTTTTCCACTGGAGATCAATGGTCAGAAAGAATTCAGTGGAAGTGGAGGCTGAGTCTATGTGTAAATGGATTTAGGATTCCCATAGCCTTCTACCAGGAGCCCTGGTGACGCTATCAGGTAAGTGTTGGACTGCTAATCACAAGGACAACAGTTCAAACCTACAACCTGTTCAAAGGAGAAAGGTAGGATTGGCTTTTCTCCTCAGAAGTTGTATAGAGGGTCACTATGAGTCGAAATTGATTCTATGGCAGTGGGTTTATAGCTTTCTGCAATCTAGGGCTTAATATACAGGTGTGGGTTGCCTAGCGAGCACAACATTGCCCGACTGGCAAAAAAACAAAAAAAAAAACCCAAAATGGCAAGTGACAAGGCCAACTGTGGCGCAGTAATGAAACCCTTATGCATTTTGTTGAAGTATCTAGGCTGCTGTGGTCTGTCTGTATTGCAAGTTGGCATTACATAGCCCGATTAAGTTTTTTTGATTGCCTAGAGAGAAGGCACTCTGGTGACACAGTGGTTAAAGTGCTTGGCTGCTAACCACAATGTTGGTGGTTCAAACCTAACAGCTGTGCCACAAAAGAAATGTTTTCAGGAATGGGATAGTTCATTCCTTTGTCTTAATGGCTGTAAATACTAGAGGGAAATCAGAGATAGTATCTATTTTTTTCAGTGACTATGATTATTAGGGATTATAAATGTCAAATGCCTAGTATAGTGCCTGACATAAAGAGCTAATAAAATGAAAGCTGTTATTGTTGCTATCTCACCCAATGATTCGAATATGCTCCATTGAGCTATGTACAAGTACATACAGTGATAACGGTTGTGGAACTCAATTCATTCCAAATTCATGTTCAAGCATCAAAAAGTTTGAGAGCTGAACACATTTCCATAAGAAATAGTGGAAAACCAAATAATTGGTTCCGAGATCCCAAAATTACACTTATAAATTCACTATGGAGGCTTTTAGCCTTCTCACATATTGTTGTTTCGGATATGCAAACACTGTCCACTTGTTTCTGATTTATCCAAATTAACAGTAATTTTTCAACCTCTTCCATGGTCTGGGTTCTTTGCTTCCTGGTTAATAAAATTTTGCACCGTTGGCTACATTCGCTGCTTTAATCACATTTTCTTTTCAGAAATGTTAATAATGTCGATCTCCATGTCCTATTCATCCACCAAATCAGACAAGTGGTCACCTGATTCAAATTTCCCCATGATTGCTTTCTTTAACGCTGTCGTGGTTCTCACTTTTCCTCTTAGCCTTTCTGTTGGTATCACTTTCTTTGGCGCCATGGTGATGATATTTTACCAAATAAAGCACGCGCGCATAAAAAAAACACAACAATGAGAGTTTTAATGCACCAACACAAGCACTCTATGTTCTCTGAGTGAGGGCTGTGCTTAGTCTGGAGCATCACTCCTGTGTGTTGGAGACAAGCGAGTGACTCACTCTTGTCCAGTAAAGGTGTTTTCAAATCAGATTTTGTGTTCAAGTCGAGAGCCTAGTAAGGAACATTGAGCAGATTCTTTTTTTAAATTTTTTTAGCAGATTCTTTTTGAACCTTGCTGCTTGAGTGGTGGAAAGAAGTTTGAGCTTGGAGCCATTCCACAAATAAAGTCTCACTGTATTGGAGGCCAATTGTCTTATTCTTTCTTTCTTTTTTTTCCATTTTATTGGGGGCCCTTATAGCTCTTGTAACAAGCCATACATCAATTGTATAATGCACATTTGAACGTAGGTTGCCATCATCCTTTTCAAAACATTTTCTTTCTACTTGAGCTCTTGATATCAGCTGTTTTTACCACCCTCCCACTCTCATGAACCCCTGATAAACTATTGTTTTCATGTCTTGTTATGCTTATATGTTATTTTTTCTAGACTTAAGCATTCGTCAGTATTTTCTCTCTGGTAACAGCTGACACACATCTAATAAGCAGACTTTCAACCTCCTTCGTGACTCTTCCCTGAGCCTTTCCAACTCATCTACTGCTCTTATCATTTCTTCAGGGTCCAAGTGCCTAACAGGAGTGTCCTCTTTAAATCTCTGGCCAGGCTGGGCCAGCCCCCCTCTAAGGTATCCTCTTCTTTCCTGGTTAACACCTTCTCAGGCTCTCCTCCTGCCTCCAGAGGCACCTCTTCTGAAGGGTTGAAGGGTGATCCTTCTCTGCCTTTGGCATGTTCTGTGAGTTTCCTTCATTTTTGTCTCAAGATGTTTGCATGTTGGGTATTTTTCTATTAACTCCTTTTGGAATAAATTGCTCCTTCAAACAACCTGAAGGGATCCGGGACACTTCACTTCGCTGCCAATATGCAGCTTCACCTGTTTGACTCTTATAGCATCACTTACATTCTAGGTTAGCACTAGCAAGCAGACCACGCCTCCCGAGGGCTAAAACCTCGAGAATTTCCCGAGCGGATATCGCCCTGTCTTCCTGTGAGGGGAGACTAAGTTCCTAGGCAGAAGTGTGGAGAGCTAGTGATGGAGAATCTTGAAATTCTGCATTGGTCTGTGAGGGGTTGCCCCTTTCGAACACGAACTCTCCTGCAAACATTTGGAGATGACTAATTCCTGAAAACCACAGTTAAAGAGGGTCAAAGATCCCTAAGATCCCTTACATTTTTTCCCCAGTATTTGGGCGACGGGTGAGGTACTGGTCGCCATCTTGATATCAAATGGTAGACAAACTGCCACCGGCGTCGCACGGTAACCACGGAGACAACCTCGTTCCTCCCATTCCGCCCTCCCAACCTCCTGGGTCGTAAACTACAATTCCCATCAGTCGGTTTTCCCTACCTGACGGAGAGTGGTCTAGACTTGACTTGTCGGCAACCGTAACCCTGCCGCAGTGAACTGCGGGAGTCGCAGTTCGTGGGGTAGTCTCACTTTTTGCCGCCGGAAGCTCCAGAACTACAAATCCCGTGAGGCAGCGGTTTTGCGCACGCTCACGGAATGCCGATCCCTCTGAGGGCCCCTAGCCGGAGCCTGAGAGTGAGGAGAGGGCGGGGGAAAGGAAGAGGAGGCGGGATCCAGGCGCTGCGTTGGCTGCGGCCTGGCACCAAGGGGGCGGCTCCGGCAGAGACCAGACCCAGCGGCCCCGGGCGATTATGGACCCAGCCGAGGCGGTGCTGCAGGAGAAAGCGCTCAAGTTTATGGTGAGGAGAAGGCGCAGGCCAGGGAGCGCTGGAGAGGCGGTGGCGTTAGCGGCGTCTCTGAGGCTCAGTCTGGGCTGCCCCGTCCGCTGGGGG
>NW_022103968.1:27449515-27471785 GCF_000313985.2 Echinops telfairi | reverse complement strand
GCTCCGGGGAGGCGGGCGGGGGTTGCGGGGAGAACCCGGGGGTGGGGGCAGCAGCTCCGCCATCTTGTGGATGCGAGGCCAAGTGACAGCTGGAGCTTAATCCGGGAGGGGGCTCTGGGAGGCGCGCGGGCCGTGGAGGGAAAGGGGCGTGGGGACAGTTACTGGAGAGCCGAAGAGGCCGGGAGGATAGACGGCGGGAGGCCGCTGGCTGGGCCCTCTTGGTGTCAGGGTTACTGGTAGGTAAGCCCCGGAGAGGAGGTGCTTTCAGGAGTCCGGCAGGAGAGCGCGGAATCGTGGGAGGACCTATGGGGACCAGGAAGGAAACGGGAGGGCTGGATGCAGTCGCATCTATGAGTGGCAGGGTTTGGAAAGCCAGGGCTGGTAGGAGACTGTAGTTTTGTAGAATGAAGTGGGAGATAGGCTGTGCTGGACCCAACTAATGTTGACAAACTCTCTTAAGGAAGAGGCCTTACTTAGGAAGATTAAGGACTGGGGATGGGGGGCGGGGGGCATGGTGACAGTCTCTGGGAAAGAAGAGTGATATTGACTGTCAGCCAGAATTACAAAGGTTAGGAAAAAAGGATACATGCTCTACTTTGAAAGGAGAGGTGATAAAAAATTTTTTAAAAACCAACCCCCAAACAGGAGCTTGATTGGTCTCGAAAACACAGGGAAGATTAGGGGCAAAATTACCGTTAGGTAATAGGGTAAAACAAGACAGTTTAGAGCTAACTTGGGCAGATAGTGAAGTGTAGGGGCCAGTGCTGCATCACTTTCTGAGAAAGGAAAGACTGAAGGCTGTAATTGCAGAGGCTTGTAAGAAATGGTGAGGTCAGAGGAGAAATTCAGGAGATAAAAGGGTGGTAGTGGGGATTGGGAAGGAAGTCAGCAGTGGTGATTACCCATCAGTTTCATGTGTGAGCATTGGATTTTGTAGGCATGCTTAATCCCTTGAGTATTTCTTTAATTTTGTTTCATGTTCTTGTGCTATGCTTATGTTTGGCACACTAGTAGTACGATATTTAATGCTTTTTAATCTGATGGTTCTTGTATATCATTTTGTGGTTACAACAGAAAAAAATGAGAGGATGCATAGACTTCTAGTTTAACAGGTGGCTTTTGGGGACATTGCTTTGATTTGCAGTCAAGCCCTGCTTACTTTTTCAAAAGTAATTCTAATCTGTCACGCCAGAACCTTAATCCTCTGTTAGGTAGTTGTTAAATTGTGTCTTTTGTCTGAAATACCATAACAACGTCCACATAAATAAACCTGGCTATTAACCTAATTGAATTGAGGCTTTCAATGGCTTCTACTACAAGAATGCTTTCCAAGAGACTTCTTCAAATTTACTAAAACTTTATTTTGCATTAGTGCTTTCAAAAACACCTAAGTTGGACTGTTAGCAAAAGCTCCTCTAGCCTGAAGAAAGTTCTTGAATGTCTGCTTGATTTTCAAATCCTAAAATACTAAGTAGAGACCTTGAGATTTTTTTTTTTCATTTAAGAAATTGGAGGAATTTCTCTCCCTCTCTATAGCTCACTTCTCAATTTAGTTTAAATCAGAAAAGGGGCAGCTGCTTATTTTGTTCTCTTTCTTAGAGAGTTGACTCCTAATTGGAGTCCTAACACTTGTGTCAGATTTATGGAACAATGTGATTTGCAGTTCATAAAGAGACATTATGAGATCATCTTTACTCCCATTAATCCTCAGCCTAGGAACATTCTCAACTACTTGATCTCAGCTGTATTACCAGTAAGTTATGTTTCGATAATGGCCTCTTGGTTTACTTAAGTTGGGCATGGAGATGGCCACATAGAAGTTTGCAGCTTTTGGGGGATATTACACATTAGTAAATGTTGAATCTGCCTCCAAAGAGAGAAGCCAATTTGTTTCCCCTTTAATTTTAGTTACTTTTATTTTTACCTGGCCTGCTCTTTGAGGAGAAGTCAATTGGAAGAGGGTTAACAAGAATGACATGGTAATCTTAATGACTGAGTTGGTATTTCCTTTCTATTCCGTAACAGTCTTGTTATGAGTCTGAGTCCAACTTCCCTCTGGTCCTGTTTACCCCATTATAACCTGTCTGTTTATTCAGTTAGGAACTGAACTTTGAGTTAGGAAGATGTTTGATTTGCTCTTGCACCAAATAATTAGTGTGTAGTACGCAAAGAAGGGCTATCCTTTAATCATTTTTTTGGCTTTGTCCTCCTTTTATTCCTTCTTTCACTTATGAATTGCTAATAGAAACTTTTGTACAGATGCCTTGATTTCCATAGTTTAAAAATGTATAACTTGTTGAAAATGCTAACATGAAATGGATACTTTCTTTACTAGTTTTATTTGTGGTGCTTTGATTAGGACCTATACACTCTATTAATAAGACTGCTAGTTCGCCTGACCATATTTCACATTGTCTATACTTACCTTTAGTTATTTGTGAACAATAGTTTAACAGCTTGAAAAACATTTAACTTCTAAAATCGAATCTATTATATTAAGTGGCATATAGTAAATGGTGTATTTACTAATGCATATTCAGTTGTAGCAGGTCCTGATGGGGACAGTGGTTAAGCACTAGGCAGTTCAAGGTAGGCAGTTCAAACCCATCAGTCACTCCCAAGGGAGACCAAACCAAAAAACAAACTTGCTGCCCTCCAGTCAATACTGACTGATAACGACTTCTTACGGGTTTCCGAGACTGTTTACTGGAGTAGAAGGCCCAGTGGAGCTGCTGGTGGTTTTGATCTGCCGACCATGCAGATTGCAGTCCACTATACCTCCAGGGCTCCTTCCCAAGTGAGTCAGATGAGGCTAGAGATTTACAAACTTAGTAGTAACTCTGTGCAGTAGTTGTACTTTGTTGTAGGGTTGCTATGAGTTAGAATTGACTGGAAGGTCTTAACTACCTTTACCAGTATTTCTTTGATCAAAAAAATCATAATACCTCAGAAAAGATAAATCAGAACTGAAAATAGACCCGAGAAAAGAAAAGAAAATGATTGGAGGGATGTAGGTATTGTTTCATTTACAAGGAACCTGGTCGCTCAGCGGCTAACTGGAAGGTCAGTGGTTTGAATCTACCAGTGGCTTCTCCAGAGGAAAGATCTGGGGATCTGCTCCCATAAAGATTACAGCTTAAGAAACCCTCTGGGACTGCTCTGACCGGTCCCATAGGGCTGCTATTTGTTAGAATAGATTTGACGACACACATGGCAACAGACAGGTACTGTTTTGTAAGGATGGCTATATGGAGATATAGATAGATACACATGCATGGATAAAAGGAAGCTTCAAAAAGCTCAAGGAAAGCAAATTAATAGGTAGTAGGATTCTTCTGTGAAGTTTGGGAAGCAAACGAATATGTAATGAGAAGACACGCTGAGGGAGAGTTCTCCATATGTTCTTTTCCAACCAATCTCAGAATTGTAGAACTGAGGCAACACTGGAACCTTAGATGCAGTCATTTTCACATAAAAGAAAAGTCTCTGTAGAGTTCCTATAGTTGACCACATAAAAGCTAACTATTGCTGCATTAACAAACCACCCCAGACTTAGTATCTTTAACAACAAAAAAACAGTTTTATGGGGACATAAGACTTGTATCATACAACTGAATAGTTTAAGCATATCCAAACTTAGTATCTTAAAAAAAAGTTTAATATGTCCTTTAATTCTGTGGATAATAACTTTTTTCCAGTTGATGTTGGCTGGGGTACTGGCATAGCTGGAATATTTAAAATAGCCACACTCATTGCTGACCACTGCCTGAGTTCATTTGGGGTTAAAGACCTTCAGTTCCGATTTTATGTGAACGCTCTTCATGTGGCTGCCTAGAATTTTTAAAAGCATGGCAGCTGGGTTCTAAAAAAAGGAGCTTTTAAGGAGACAGGGAGTGGAAGCCGCCAGTCCTCTTCAATCTTGGGTTGGTTCAAAACCAATCAAGGCCAGCCCTGAGTCAGAGGGAGGAGACATAATCTCTATCTATTGTGCAGAGTTGGAAGCACCTTTGGGAAGGAGGATTTGCTGGAGGCCACCTTTAGGGTGCCTTTATGCTCAGGCAAAGTGCGAATGTGATTAACCAAGTTTGTGGTAATAACATTAGGAGGGCATTGAGAAACTTAACTTCTTCAAGAATTAACATGATCTGCATGAAGTGCCCTGATGTCACCTTCTGATGGTGTTAACAGTAGCTGTAATACTGAAGTTAAATAAATAATACGATGCAGTGACTCATCCTATTTAAGAAACATATGCATTTTAAAACAATAAGTTGTACTTAAAGGTACACATTCAGATTTAAAATTTTAAAATACTGTAGTGGACTTTTCTTGAAATCAGTGATATTTGAGATTTATCACCTGGTTGGCTGGACATTTGAAACTGGTCGTTTAAGTTATCAAAATACTATATATCCCTATCTTGCCTCCAATTTAAATTAGCCTTTAAACTGTCTCTTCTGGATACTATTATATAGGCTTTGAGGAATGAAATGACAGAAAGTGGCACTTCTTTGCGCTAATTTTTTTGATTTATGTTTGTAATTGATTTGTATCATTAGAAATGAATTGCTGCACAGAGTGAGAATTCTCCTTTGAATCATCAGATATTTTCAATGGCTAAATTGGAAAATGAACTTTCAAAAGAGATTCCTTATTCTATATTATTAGTATATTTAAGTCCTAAATAAAGGAGGTAGATGATTTGTTTTTCTCTCTTGCTAAAGAGTATGTTATGTAAACTTTTGAGTAGATGTGGATACAAATTTTTGTATGGTAAATGACATTAAAACAAGAAAAATAATGAAAATAAAAAGAATCTATGTTTTTAAATTCTGATTTATAACACTATTTAAACATGTGTATACTGTTTAATGTGTGTAGCACGCTAAAATGTAAAACGTGTATAATGAGGATTCATTGAAGATGAAAGAGAATATTTACTAACATTTTAACAACTTGGTTATAACAAGAAAATTGCATCTTTCTTTATTAAATTACTTCCAGCATCCCGAAATTGGAAGGGTTGGGGGAGATCTCCACATGGTCTCTTGAATATTACAACTTGAACTACCCCACCCATTGCCACGAAGTCCATTCTGGCTCACACCACCTCTAGCTAGGATTTCCGAATCTGTACATCTTTACAGGAACAGTCTCGCCTTTCTCCTGGAGAGAGACTGGTGAATTTTAACTTACCCAACAGTGCCACTGGGCTCCTTTACAACTTCATCTGGTAGTCTATGTTACTCATTTTGTACTTGTGGAATCTATGGATAATTATAACCAGACTGATGTACTGTTCCCATTAGTTTCCCAAAGCCTAATTGAGACAGAGGTAGAACATTTTACAGAAGATCCATAAAGCAAAAGCGAGAGAGATACGGAGCTTAATACTGAACTAAGCATATGGATTGGTGGTTTTAGCTCCTGGATTTGCCTTCATGTATGGCCAGAGCTAGGAGAAAATTCCTACTTGCCCAAGATGGATGTACGTATTTACTTTTCTTTTTTTAATCGTTTTATTAGGGGCTCATACAACTCTTATCACAATCCATACATACATCAATTGTGTAAAGCACAATTGTACATTCATTGCCCTCATCATTCTCAAAACATTTGCTCTCCACTTAAGTCCTGGCATCAGGGTTTCATTTTTTCCCCTCCCTCCCTGCTCTCCCCTCCCTCATGAACCCTTGATAATTTATAAATTATTATTTTGTCATATCTTGCACTCCCCGACGTCTCCCTTCACCCACTTTTCTGTTGTCCGTCCCCCAGGGAGGAGATCACATGTAGATCCTTGTAATTGGTTCCCCCTTTCTAACCCACCCTCCCTTTATCCTCCCAGTATCCCCACTCACACCACTGGTCCTGAAGTGATCATCTGCCCTGGATTCCCTGTGTTTCCAGTTCCTATCTGTACCAGTGTACATCCTCTGGTCTAGCCAGACTTCATATTTACTTTTCTTGTCCCAAGGCTTGTGACTTGTGACCAAATAGGTCAATGTCAGGATAACCATTGGTAATGGTTTCCACTAATATAATCAAACAGGAATGGCTAACAGTTATCATTTAGTTTACTATGTTCTCGTATGTGCCTAGGTAGCATAGTGGTTAAAAGTGCTCAGCTGCTAACCAAATGGTTGGTGGTTCGAATCCACTAGCTGTTCTGCACCTTAAAAGATCTGCCAGTCCACTTCTATAAAGATTTATATCCTTGGAAACCCTATGGGGCAGTTCTACCCTGCCCTGTAGTGTCTCTATGAGTCAAAAATATATTGGATGCATTGTTCTAAGTACTTTTCATATATTATTTCTTTTAATTCTTTCAATTATCCTGTGAGATACATTGCTATTATTAACCGGTTCTTTAGATGAGAGAACTGATTTCAGAGAGATTAAGTAATTTGCACAGTCTCTCAGCTATCACTCAGTCTTAGCTCAAAACCAGGCAGTCTGATTCCAGAGCTTTCTTTACTTGTACTATATTTTGTTCTTGGAGAGGAGGAAAGCAGTGGGGTATAATAATGCATTTCCATAGGTAGTCAGGTGGTCTAAGTACAGATTTCTTGATCATTTGAATTATGGAGGAAATACAGCAAGACTTTATAGTTGTCATAGGGTCATTGTATCAGGTATTGCTGTGTTACAAAGACCCCTACAATATCAGTGGTATACAATGATATTCTCATGAATTTGTGGGTTTATTAGATATTGGCTGTCCAGTCTGGGCTTAGTTGGGTGACTTGGGACCTAATAGCTCACTCGGGATTGTTGCACATATCTTTGTTCTGGATGCTCCTGTCTTTAGACTGGAGAGGCACTTTCAGGCAGAGCTCTTCTGGCCATGGCAAAGGCACAGGAGAGCAAGCCCGAATGTTCAAGTGCTTTTCAATCATTTGTTATATCATGTCTAGAAATATTTCCTTGGCCAAAGCAAGTTGTATGGTGAAGTTCTAGGATGAGGCAAGGGAATCTATGCTTTCCATAGAGGGGGCAAGAGAGGAGGTGAATATTTCCGAACTGTGGGGTGAAGGGAGAGGGTCCCCCACAAATCATCATAGGTCTGGTAGGCGCAATTGTACAGCGATAATAAGTAAAGATTATAGTAAAGTCATAGAAAGCATGAGAGGTAGAGGATTGGAATAATGGAGTCAGACACAATTCATGGTAGCATGCTCACCTCAGCCCCACTTGGTGGTCCACGTGGGGCGAGCCTGGCCACAAGAGCAGGAGAGAGCCTCTGGGGGCGAGAACAGGAGAGCTTCAACTTTATTGCCAACCAAGCGTTATATCTCTTTAGGGGGACATGATTACAGGTAACCCCACGTCACAGGAAGGGGCAGTACAATTGGCATACACATTGTAGGAAGGGGATCTATGATAGGCATTAGCTTAACAGGAAGGGGAGGAGCTACAGGTGTGCCCATAGGAATGGGAAGGTGTAGGGGTATACATGTGACAAGATGGGCGGACCCTAGATTCATGATGGCACCCTATATTCATGATGGCAGCCTAACTCTGGTCATCCTTGGGCGGGTTTGACCTATCTGGTGTCTCCTACAAGGAAACACAACTACTATCCTTATCAGAAGGGAGTGGGCCCTACTTGTTGTGGGATAAACAGTGGTGTCTGCTTGCTCCAGATGGCTACTTCTGACGACCTCCAAGCCTATAGTCATTCTCAAGCAGCTAAGTGGCATATATTTGGGGGAGACAGCTTGAGAGAAATCCTTCTGTTTCCTATATCTGAACAATAATTACAGATAGTCCCCTGTTGTGAATGTCTTGATTTATGGACAACTCCGATTTGTCCTTTACTCTTATGTAAATTTTCCCATTCTTCACAAAGAAAAACCAACCTCAACATTTGCAGCTTTTGAATCATTAAAAAGATTTTGAGCCTTTCCATGGCCTAAGTAAGGCTAAATAAGAACTTTATGACCAGGTCTGACTTAAACCTACAAATTCTTTATTTTTAACAAATTTATTGAATGCTTTTATTGAGGGCTTTTACATCTCTTATCACAATCCATACATTCATCCAGTGTGTCAAGCACATCTGCAAATATGTTGCTATCATCATTTTCAAAGCATTCTCTTCCCACTTGAGCCCCTGATATCAGCTCCCCATTTCTTCCCCGTCCCTCCCCCGCCTTCCCCCACGGGCCCTCGATAAATTATAGATTATTATTTTCATATCTTACATTGTCCTCCATTGCCTCTCACCCACTTTTCCGTTGTTCATCCCCCTGAGAGGGGGTTATAGGTTGATCCTTGTGATTGATTCCCCCTTTCTCCCCTCACACTCCCCTAGTCCTCCGGGTATCTCTACTCTCATCGTTGGCCCTGGGGGGTTTATCTGTCCTGGATTCCATGTGTTGTGGGCTCTTGTCTGTAGCAGTGTGCATGTTCTGGTCTAAACTGATTTGTATGGTAGAATTGAGGTCATGATAGTGGGGTAAAGTAAGTACCAAAGAACTAGAGGAAAGTTGTGTGTTTCATCAGTGCTATACTGAACCCTAACTGGCTCATTTCTTCCCTGTGACCCCTCTATAGGGGGATATCCAATTTTCTACAGATGGGTCTCCACTCCATGCCTCCCCTCCCATTTACCTTGGGTATGATTTTTTTCTGAGTCTTAGATTCCTGGTACCTGATCCCATCTATACCTCATAATCACACAGGCTGGTATGCTTCTTCCATGTGGGCTTTGTTGCTTCTCAATTAGATGGCCAGTTGGTTATTTTCAAGCCTGTAAGACCCCAGAAGCTATATCTTTTGATAGCCGGGCACCATCAGCTTTCTTCACCACATTTACTTATGTACCCATTTTGTCTTCAGCAATCCTGTCTGGTAGTTGAGCATCACAGAATGCTGGATTGTTAGAACAAAGTGTTCTTGTATTGAGGGAGTACTTGAGTTGAGGCCCAATGTCCTCTGCAACTTTAATTCTTAACATACAGATAAGAGTATATAATTCTATTCCTCTCTTGTTGTGTATATATTTACATATGTACATGCCTCTATAAATGTCCTTTGCATCCTAGTTCTTTTCTCTATTTTCTTTTACTTTCCTCTTGTGCCACCATCATGTTCGGCCTTCATTAGGGTTTAGTAATTCCACACTGCTATATTGCCCTTGATTAAAACCCACTAGGCATCTAACACTTTTTTCTCCATTGATTTTAGGTCACTTGTTCTCTTTTCCCTGGGTTGGTTTCCCACCCCACCCTTTCCTTTCTCCCACCTCCCCTTCTCCCATATCCCCCTGGAACCGGTGGTCCCATTTTTTTTATCTCCGAATTGTTTATCTCACCTATCTTATCTAGATAGACATGCAGATAGTTTAATAAGCGCAAAAACCCAGCAAAGCCAAATAAAACAATAAAGGAAGTCAAGACCAACAAAACATTAACAACAACAACAAAAAGAAAGCCACTGACAAAAATGGAAAGGCCTATAAATAGTTCAAAGTCTGTTTGTATTGGCTTTTACAAGTGTTTTCTGGTCAAGTCTGATGGGGTACCACACTGTCTCCAAAGTCTAATATTGGTATTCCCTGGGGATTTCATCACTTTGCTCCCCTTGCTGCTCTGTTGCATGCCCTTAGTATTTCACCCCAGTGTGATGGGGTCAGATTGTGCACCATTCCTGCACTGTGTCTCCAGTATTGAACCCTGCAGTTCTATGGTTTAGTGAGGGGTGTCGTGTCTCATGGTGGGGCTGGCCCTATGGTCCTCTCTGTGCATTGTCTGCTCTGAGCAGGAATATTATCCTCCAGGCTTGGTGGGCCAGAATGTCCTCCCCTCCCTCTGCATCCCTTTTCATTTCTCCCATGTGCTCTAATCAGATGTGCCCCTCTCCCGCTACAAATTTTTAAAAACTGAATTAGGAACGGATCTCATTTGTGACCCAGGGAAATGTCTGGTATCACATTCAGTTTATGGAAGAATGAATGCTAAGAGGCGTTCACTGACAGCTATTGTGCTTCCTTTCTGTATGACTGACACCAACTTAAGAAGCACTTCTTCATATTGGCTACTACACAATACCTGTTGGTTGGATACTTCCAGAATCAATGTACTATGGCATATGCAATCTCTGTATTGTGTTATGTAGAAATAAGCCCATAGAGAAATAATCAGAATCTTTATTTCACAGTGATACCTTGACCATTTCATCATCATTACATTGCTATTCCATTATCACTCCAGTGGTATTTGTAATAGAAATTGAACCTCATGTGACTAAGACCATACATAATGCCCTGGCAACTCTTGTTAGCAAATTTAAAGCATTTCAATGCTTTCATTATACCTGAGCTTAAGCTTGCAAAGATCTGGTGCTGATATTTTTAGATGCCTGGGAAACTTGTAGGATCTCACTGTTAATATCAAAAGTCATAGACATGTCCAGAAATTGTAGCATATGAATAAGTGTTTTTGCAGTAAAGATGTAAAATATTTTACACTTAGGAAGTACAAGGAATCCCTATTTACAATGCATTTTGAATTTGAGTTATGACAACTGCACTTACAAGACTTTTTTTTTGGGGGGAGTACAATTTGTTATTGTGTACTACATACATTGTTGCAACGCATAATTTGCTGTTATCATTCTCAGGTGTTCACTCGCAGATGTTCAAAGATCGGATTTATAAAGATACTGATAATAAAAGACAATAATAATGAAAACTAAAAAAAAAAAGAGGTATTCAACTTGCGTCAGAACCGACTTAGGACCGAGGCGACGGCGGACCCCTGTCGTAAGTCGGGGACAACCTGTGTTGGCATTCTGAGGATGTGCTGTTGTTGTTGGGTGCCGTTGAGTTGGTTTTCGACTCACAGTGACTGTATGACAGAATAGAAGTGCTTACAGGTTTTCTTCATCTAATCTGTACAGTAGCAGATCAATGAGTCTTTCTCCCACACTGCTGCTGGATGGGTTTGAACTGCCAACTTTTTAGTTAGCAGCTGAGAGCTTAGAGCTGAAAGCACCACCATGGCCCTTCAGGAAGTCGTCCTAGTAAATGAAAAAGAAAGCCTTACTTAGGTGACTTTACTTTCTTTGTATCCTTTGGTGCTTTCCAGATAGTAAACTGTGAATATGTATAATTTTTAATCAGAAACATTTAAATTTAGTGCATTGAGCATATATTTGTAAAGGAAGTGCCTTAAAGGAAGACCTACACTTGATTTGGGGCTACAACATAACAAGTACATTGGCCAGTGGACTGACAATGACTTCTTGAACAGACATCTCACTCTGACTGAACTTCAATTACATGATCTCTTGTTTTTCTGTCAGTTCTTTGTAAATTATAAATTGACATGTAAGTTTAACTATTGTTTGATTCAAGCCATAAATCCCTCTATGAGGAAATTTAGGACTAGGTTCCTAAATTGGGTTGGTGCACCTCATTTTTTGTTAGTGACCTGGCAGATTATAAGTGGTGCTATGGTAGGTGGGGCACAACTTGATTTGATAAGAAATTGTTTTTGAGCATAATCAGAGTGTAGGATGTTACATGTTGGGGAGGACTTGGGGGGGAAGGACATAGCAAAGATTCAAGGTTGAATAAAACTTTATTATCTTATAGAACAGTGGTTCTCAACCTTCCTAGTGCCGTGATCCTTTTATACAGTTCCTTATGTTGTGGTGACCCCCAACCATAAAATTATTTTCGTTGCTACTTCATAACTGTAATTTTGCTACTGTTATGAATCAGGCGACCCCTGTCAAAGAGTCATTTTACTCCCAAAGTTCTAGAGGTTCACAACTAAACGAGGAAATAGGGATTTATAAATATCTCATAAGACATCTTGATAAGGGCTAAAATATAGGCACAAAGTGTTATAGAAGTTACAGAAGGGGAAATTATTTCTACCAGGAGAGACCTAAGGAAGAAGCTTTGTGGAGGTGGAAAGCTTTGTATTGTATCTAAGGCATTGTTCCAGGTAGACAGAGTAGCTTTGATAAGCACCAGGAGATGGTAAGGCACAGGATGAGTTACGGTGAGTCAATAGGTATGAAGAGTATAAGGTCTACTTCAGCCATAAAGAAGGGGTGTTGGAGAATTTAGATCGAATTCGGTTTACTTTAAGTATATTTTAGGAAGAATATTCTAGTGTATTGTGTGTGTGTCAATGTAAGCTCATTATTAAAAGACAATGTATGTATTATCGAGAAGCATTAAGTCATAGGTATGCAGCTCAGTGAATTTTACCCAGGCCATGAAATAGAGCATTACCAGCACCAGGAACAGTTCCCTTTCATTCCCCTCTCCAATTACTCCCTGCTCCCAATAGAAACCATAATTTTGACTTCTAATACCCAAACATTAATTTACCTTTATTGGTGTTGAAAAGTCATAAAAATGGAATTTTTCCAGAATGTATTCTTTAGTGCCTGACACCGCTTGTCCTTCAGTGTTTGAGATATCCATCTAGGTTGTACAAGCTGTAGTTTATTCATTCTTAATGTTCAATGACTGTTTCACTGTGTGGATGGATGTACTGTAGATTACTTTGCCACTAAGTATTGGTGATGAGCATTTGGATTATTTACAGATTTTTTGCTACTGTGAACAGTGTTTTGAAACATACTTTCTCCTTCTGAACATATGTACATATTTCTGTTGGGCTTGCACTGAGAAGTGAAATTTGGGGTCATAGAATATTGAGATGTTTTGCTTTAATAGTTACTATGAAACTTTCAGTGTACTTCAGCAGTCAGCAGTGTAGGAGAGTTGCAGTTGCTTTGGGTCTTTGGGACATTCAACTTCAGTGACTTTTTGACGTTAGCCATTTTAGTGGGTAAATGGTACTACCTCACTGTTTAAGTGTTCATTTCCATAGTGACTACTGTAACTGAGCACTTTTTTTGTTGTTTATTAGATATTGGGTATTTTATGAAATTTATGTTCAAAACTTGGCAATTTGTTCCCTATTAGATTGCTTTTTCTTATTTCTTTGCTCAGTATATATATTGATATCTATGAATCCCTCATATGTTGTCTTTGTGACAGAATTTGTTTTGATTACAGACTTTAAGGGAACAGTAAAAATTAAAACGTTTTTTGTTACTTATACAGGATTCATAAGGTTAGCAAGTCTCTCCATCACCTCCAATAGTTGAACAAGAATCTCTACTATTAGTACCATCATTATATGAGTACTTTAATGCCAACAAAGTAGAAGGAATATAACTTAAAAAATTGTTGTAGGCACAATAATGCCACCGCCCCCCAATATCCTTGTTCTATTCCCCGGGACTTTAGGATATGCTAAACTATTTGGCAAGGGGAAGTCAGGTAACAGATGAATTAAGGTTGCTAATCAGCTGGCTCTAAGCTCCAGAGGGTATACTGGATTATCTGGTTTGGGCCAATGGAATCACAAAGGTTCTTAAATGTGTTCAAGGGAGATTGAAGGAGGAGGTCAGTGATGCCATGTGAGAACTTGATCCATGTTGCTGGCTTTGAAGATGAGAGAGCCTTGAGCCAAAGAATGTGAGCAACCTCTAAAAACTGGAAGGGGCACACTAGAATCTAAAGAACAGTGCATACAACCTCACCCACACCTTGAGTTTAACGCAGTGAGTCCCATTGAGACTTCTGAACTACAGAACTATGAGTAATAAATGTGTGTTGGTTCAAGCCTACCCAGAGATAGGTTGGAAGAAAGGCCTGACAATCTGCTTTCAAAAGGGCCCAGCCTGGAAAACACCATGGAGCAACAGTTCTGCCCCACAGAGTCACCATGAATTCTAGTTGACCCAACAGTTTGGGTTTGGGCTTTGAGTTAATGAATTCCTATTTAATTTGATGAGCTATAATTCAATATTTTAATGCCTAAAATTTGGCCAGTGGTTCCTGTGTCTTTTTGATGTGTCCTTATCATTCATTGGACATTTATTTTCTGGTATAGACTATATTCTAGTCTCCTCTTGTACTTGTTTTTTTCCATCATATATGCATTTAAATTTACTATATAGTATTTTAAAAAATCTTTCATATTTAAAAAATTAAAATTCATTTTTTGCTTTTCATATACACAGAATATACACTAATTCCCACATGTACAATTTAGTGACATGGATTATACCCTTTAAGTTGTACAGCTGTTCTCACCTCTTTTTCTGAATTGTTTTCCCTCTATTAAACTTATTTCTCCTTTTGTCTTCTAAATTTCCTATCTAGTCTTTTGTTGCTGTTGTCTGTGTTAACCCATGTGTAGATACAGTTCCAAAAAGCATAAAGCTCAAGGCAAGTATTCTTTATTGTTGAACCTCTTGCTGTCAAGTCTGTTCCGAATCAGTGACCTGTAGGACAGAGTAGAACTGTCTCATAGGGTTTCCGAGGCTGTAGATCTTTATGGTTGGCGGGTTCAAAGGACCAACACTTTGTTCAGCAGCTGAGTGCTTAACGCTGTGCCACCTATGAGTTCAGCTAAATTATTGGTTAGCTTTAAGAAGATTTCAGGGGATATTTTTGCCTTAAGGTTTAAAGATATCAAGGCAATATTTTGAGGAGTTCATATGTCTCCCATAGCTCCAAAAAGTCTGGATTCCAGAATAGAAAGAAATCCAGTTCTACATTTCCCCCGCTTTGATCAAGATTCTTCAGTAATGAACACATTTAGTAGTTGATCAAAATATTCAGTAATGCTAGCCAGGCTCTATCGAGTTTAGCTACACACTCCTTTTCCTCTGCTCCTGACTTCTACCTGTGTTTCTTCAGGTGAATAGAGACCACTTGTCATACCTTTGCTGCTTTCTCTGCAAGTTTTTAAAATTCAAAGCATTGTACAGCAAACTAGGGGGTAGAACAGAAATAGTAAGCACCCTACTGGCCAATTAATTGGAACATCCCATGTAATTATGATCCTAAACTTCTGGAGGAACCAAATCTCATGAATTGTTGGGTTGTCCTATAAGAAGCTTCAGCAGTTATTGTGTATAGGTTTTGTGTGAACATAAAGTTTCATTTTTATAGGGTAAGTACCCAAGAGACATAAGACTGGATCATACAGTAAATGTTTGCTTCATTTGATAAGAAATTGCCTAACTTTTTACTAGGGTGTAGTACCATGTTGCATTTCTGCCAGCATCGTTTGAGAGTTCAGTTGCTTTACCGCCTTAGTCATACTTAGAATTTTCAGTACATTTAATTTGATAGGTGTACAGGTTTCCCTGTTTGACTGTGAAATCTTTCATAAGCTGAAATGGCATAAAACAACGAAACAGATGCCATTATTTTATATGGGAAGTTCTCTGAATGTTTCCAGGCCTCCTCAAACAACATACTAAGTTGTACCAAATAACACATACCAACTAAAAGCATCAGCACACAGTGTTTACAGACATAACTCAGACCAAGGTGGCTTGATGCCGAGATGCCAAGTACAGCTCCTGGGGAATGAACTTGATGACACCGTTCTTGCTTATTGGGTTACTACAAAACAAATGATGACTGCAAAAGAGTTTCTTTTTTCATAAAAGCAAAGATCCTCTTCATATTTATATTGCTTAGCAAAAACAGGTAACAGATATGTCTTTTTAAAAATGAAGTGGCGTAAAGCAAACTTGTGTAAAGCAGGGAAGCTGTATAGTAATAGCTTATTGGGTTTTAATTTGTATTTCCCTAGTGCATGCCTCATTACTTGATGCTTTTATCCTTTGACATGGATATCAGAAGAATGTATTTGATATGGCAACAGAGTTTCAAGTAAGCCTCTGACAGTGAAGATTAGTGTAACTAAATTTTTTTTGGTCTGGTGACCTTTGCCCTGCTGTGAAACACTTGTAGCTTTTAATAAACCAAGAAAATAGGCAAATGAAAAAGAAAAGTATCCAGTCATCCTATAATTTTTTTAATAGAGGAAAATAAGTGAGAAGCATCCCGAGTTCAGGATTCATGACCCTGGCTGCTTACTGATCTCATTCCTGGTATAGCACAGGTCAGTGTTAGGATTTTGAATGACTTGTTTATTCAGGGAGATAATTTTTATAGAGGAAAGGCTTTCCGTAGAGTAATGCATTTATGGGGCTCCTTCTTACTCCTCTTCCCTTTTTAAATCATTCCAAGAAATAGTCTGTATAGCAGAAGCACACAAAATTGTTGTTAATTAAATGTTTAGTGTTTCTTTTAGTGAGTTATTAGCTTGAGGTCAAATTTGTTTAATGAACGACTATGGAAGAATTATGTTTCTGACATTTTAAATGCATGTTTGGTGATCATTGGTATATAACCCCCATTTTATAAACCTGGTAGAACCCGACTTCCTTATTTTAATGATGGTACAGGTTTGTGGTAACTTAATCATTGTTTTGCTGCAGTTGGTCATAGCAGTGCTTTTTTTGATACCATGTTCTGAATTCGGAAATGAGCCTCCCAACTAGAACTTGTTTACATGGAAAACATGGAACCTGGGAAAAACCAGTCCACTGTGGCACCATGTCTAGTACTCCATTGCTTCAGAAAGGGGATCTGTGAAGCCATGACTCGGGGGTTTAGTGTTGACTTTAGTTTATAAAAAGTATGTAAGTAGAACAACAGTGGTCTCTGTTTTTCAAAATGTAGTTAAGTAGAATGACAGCTTATAAGTTTGATTGCATTCTCAGAATATTGCCTGACTTCACACAAATTTTACAGAATTTGATAATTTTAAAGTTAGATGAATTAATCAAAACCATCAAATCTGCCTCTAAAAGGTTTTTCATACCCTGCAACCATACTCATGTATGGCATTTTGAAAATCAAAGTGAATTGTTTTAGCTTTTACCAGAAAGTTTGTGACTGGAAACTCGAGGCATATTTGTGTTACTTTTTGGTAGGTAGTGTTCTGAACATGGCCCCTGTATGCCTAACACATCGCGCATCCACAAGCAGTGTTCAGACAGACCTCAGAGAGAGAGTTCAGATCCAGACCACTGATTTGTTTTTTACTTCCCAGTGTATATTAAAGTTGTGTTTACACTATACGGTGTGTATTCGCATGATGAAAAAGTTTGATATATTAGAATTGCCAAAGTGTGGTGTACAAAGACATGAAGTGAGCAGATGCTGTTGGAAAAGTGGCACAGATAAGCTTGCTGAATGCCAGCGTTGTCACAAATCTTCAATGTGTTAAAAAACTGCAATGCAGCAAAGTCAAGTCCAATAAAATGAGATGAGCCTCTAATCCTTGTTGTATTCATATATAAGAAAGTATTCTTAAAGTTTAAAAAGTGTGTTTTAACAGTATTTGTGGAAAGTAATAATCAAAAAGTATTCATGTTGAAAATGATTAGAAATGATGTTTTCTGTATCAGTATGTTTTTTTCCCAACATATCTTTGAAATGTATGTATAGTATATAAGAATTCACCCTACAGCATCAACAGATTTTGACTTAAGTATAAATTATACTATGCAAGCCTGCATAAGAAGCTACATTTTTTTCTTAACAAAGTGTCTTCAAATGGTTCTGTTAAGTATGGGAATGTTCTGATGATTATCTTTTTAATTAAAATGAGAAATCTTTGTTTAAAGTGGCATTCGGTTTTTACGGCCTGTTACAGTCTCTGTAACAATCATTTCTTAAGTCTGAACGTTTTATTTCCAGGAATCCATTTATATAAAACTATGTTTAGACTTAATTAAGGAACGATTCTTACAAAGCTTGTAAATAGCCAGGGAGAAAGGGACCAAAAATAAAACTGACATTCACATTTAACAAAATGATTGTTACAAGGTATGTAATAAGCTATAAAAATACAATAAAGCCCTTTTTATAAGAGTTCATATTTTTTTATCCTTGTTTTCAAAGGTATTTAAGAAAAATATCAAAGCTCTGCATTGTGACATCTGTTTTGCTGAGTAGATAAGGGAGAAGAGTGAGAACTTCTTTTGCTTCTAACTGACAAGACAGGAGTTCTACTTGTCTTCTTTCAGTATGTTTACTTTGAAATACCTTGTAATTAGTTTCGATTGGGATGTAAATTTTACACTGTGCTGTAGTGAAAAGGACCTGTTCTCCCAGTGAACACTATTTTCTAAAGACTGTAAGACCTTGGGCAAGTTGCTTACCTTTGCTTTGCTACATCTGGAAAGCAGTTACCAATCTTCATACTTCAGAGTGCTGTTATAGTGAAAATACTTGGGAAATTATAAAGAACTATAAGCATTCATGTTATTTTACTCTTAAAAAGATGAACTAGATACAGTTACTACTTTCAATTAGCAAGCTTCCTTCTTGCATACTTTCTCTTGCACACCTTGTTTGGCAGAGGCATTTGTGATAGTTACCTTTCCTTTTGTTTGTTTAACAAGTTGAGTGAAGCAGCTTGACATACTGGAAATCATACAGGATTTGGACCCAGAGACCTGGTTTCAGATTCTCTCAACTATTTGCTAATCTCTGACTTTGAGTGGTGGTAGTCATAACAGCAACAATGATAAATTATAGTATACACCACGTTGGATTCTAGGCACTCTATATTAAACTCACTTGGTTCTTTGAACCTTCTGAAGTATCTGTTGTTAACCTCTGTTTGCAAATGTGTAAGCACAGAGAAGTTACTTCCCCCTAATCATATAATTTGTTAAATAGTAAGATCAAAGATTTCAGTTCAGTTCTTCTTAGTGAATTCTCTTACCCACTATGTTGTATTGCCCTCCCTGAATTACCATGTTCACATCGTCAGATGTACCATGAATATAAATTATTATATGCAAACTTTAGAATTAATCTGCCCTTAGAGTAGCTATCTTGTAGGTTTTTGTGTCATTTATGTGAATTAACATTAAAAAAATTTTTTTGTTAAAAGATCATTTTATCGGGGACTCCTACAACTTGTTACAATCCATACATTGATTGCATCAGGAATGTTTGTACATATGTTGCCTTCATCCATTTCTAGACATTTACTTTCTGTTGAACCCTTGGTATCAGTTCCTCATTCCCCCCCCCGCCCCCAATGCCCTCTTGATAGATTATAAATTATTATTATTTTCATACCTTACACTGACAGCTGCCTTCCCTTCACCCGTGTTTTCTGTTGTTCCCCCTAGAAAGGGGTGTGTCGATCATTGCGCTTGGTTCCCCCTTTCTCTCTTCCTTCCCCACCCTTAACCCTACCCTTCTGGTATTACTGTTCCTACTCCTGTTCCTAGATTCCATGTGTCATGAGCCCCTATCTCTTTTCTATACCTGTGTACATGCTCCAGTCTAGTTTGAATTGAGAAGCAGCACTAGGGTCATGATAGTGGGGGGTGTGAGGAAGCCTCAAGGAACCAGAGGAATATTGTGTATTTCATTGATGCTTTACTTCACGCTGGTTGACTCATCCTTTCCTTGTGGCCCCCCTGTGGGGAACATTTTTCTTTTTTAGTGTGGTTTGGATGAAAGTTTGCAGAGCAAATTAGTTTCCTTCCTGACAATTTATATTTTGTTTTGTAACATTAATTGCAATTCCCTTAATGTCACACCACTTTTCCCACTTGCTCCTTGGACTTCCCGTTTCCATTTGGCATTCTCTCCTGCCCCTTTCTACTTCTGAGCTTTTTTGGGGCAAATGCTGCCTTTGTGGTCTTGTATGGCTGATTTTTCTGAAGAGTATTTGTTAGGCAGCGAGAAGCAGAGATGGTTAAGGGGCATGCTCCAAATTCAGGCCCTTGAGCCAGGGAGGCAGTACGCCTGGGTGGGCCAAATTAGACCAGGTGGGCCCAAATTAGGTCAGGTGGGCGGTACACCTGGGCTGGCCCAGACTAGACCAGATGGCCTTAATACAGCCAATGGGGTCAACCAGTACCACCAACGATGATTCCCAGCCCAAGGCCCTAAAGGCCAGAACCTGGAGACCACCAGCTCTATTTTTCTGCTCCTTCAACTGTCTGTCTGTCTGTCTGTCTGTCTCTCTCTTCCCCTCTCCCTCTCTCCCCTTCTCCCTCTCTGCCCCCTCTCCCTCACCCCTCCATGTGTGGGTGTGCAGTCCCATGAGGTTGCTCTGTTCAGTGACTGTATAATCTGAAACTACTTCTGTCCTTTTTTATAAAAACCTACTTGGATCACAAAGCAAGCTTCGTTGTGAATTCTTTCTTGTGCGAAGCCAATAATCAAGGTATTTTCCACCGTGACACTTAACATATTATCTGGCAACAAAGTGATGTATTTATCTCTGGGGGTGGGCTTATTTCCAGGTTTGAAAGATGTCTAGGGACATAGTCTAGCCAGGGTTCTGAAAGTCTCTGCCAAGACTAGTAAGTGGGCTTTTTTATGATTTTAAGTTTTGTTCTACATTTTTCTCTCTTCTCTGGGACTCTCTGTGGTCCCCATCAGAGTGGTGGGTAGTGGCAGTTGAGTACCATCTGGATTTTAGGGTCTCAGGGTAGTGAAGCTTGTGATTTGTATGGTGCATTGGTCCTTTGGAGCCCTGGTGGTGTAATGATTATGCATTAGGTTGTGATCCACATGGTCAGCAGTTGGAAATCACAAGCACCTCCTCGGGAGAAAGACTGGGGATTCTACTCCAATAAACAGTAACAGTCTCAGCAACCCACAGGGGTCACTATGAGCCACCATTGACTCAATGGCAGTGAGTTTATTAGTCCTTTGGTCGGATAGTTTTTGATAGTTCTTGATTTTCTTAAGAATTTCTTAAGAATTGAATCTTAGATGATTGAGTACAAGGTAGCCTTTAAGACTCCAGTATGAACCAACATCTTTAGACTTATTTTGGAGAAAAACTTTTTTGACGAGATGTGTAAGTAGCTTCAGCCACTTTCATTCCCCCCCCCCCCAAACATAACAAAAACACAGAAAAGCACAGATTACTTTTTTCATTTGCATTTTACTTTATTTTTGTTTTAGTAATGCATATTCTGCATATAATACATATTCATCAAAAAAAGTGCAAAGGACAGGAGGCAGGAGTAGAAGTAGGGATTACTGTTACACCCCTCACCTGGATTAGCCCATTGTTGACATTTTGCCACATTTACTTTTTCTCTATATACAGCTTATTTTCTAAATCATTGAGAGTTGTAGACATCATGATATTTCACCTCTAAATAACTTCATATTTTTCCTAAGAACAAGGACCTTCTCTTACAAAACAAACAAACCAAAACTTTATTGTGATTTGGGTGAAAATTTGCAGAGCATATTAGTTTTCCATTCAATAATTCATACACATTTTGTGTTATAATGTCGATCGCAATCCTTACAATGTAATAGTCCTCTTTACCACCCGGTCTTTGTTTCCTTTTTCTATTCACTCTTTCTTATTCCTTCATGCCTTCTGAGCTTTATCCCTGGGCAAATGCTACCCTTTGATATAATGTGGTCAATTGTGCTAAAGAGTGTGTACCTTCCTGCTATTTTTGTTTACCTTTTAGACTTGCCTATTATTTAGCTGTAAGTTGAGCCAAGGGTGGGGAGTTCAATTCTAGCTTTGAAGGAAGTCTTAAGGGCTAGTCTCTAGCAGTTTCTATCAGACCAGTGAGTGTGATTTTTGTTTTTTAAGTAACCTGTGGTCTTTTTTATGGTTTTCAGTTTTGTTGCACATTTTTCTTCCACTGTGTCCAGAACCTCCATTTCAGAGGTGTACCAGGGCACCATCTTACTCTTCAGTTGCAGAATCATAGAGCCTGAGCTTCATGTAGCCCATTAGTCCTTGGACTAATTATTTCCTTCCATCTTTGATTTTCTTCACCCTTTGTTCCAGATGGGGAGAAACTAATAGCACCTTAGGTGGTCATTCGTAAGCTTTTAAGAATCCGATTGGTTTTCACCTAAATAGGATGTAGAACATTATCTTTGTTTACTGTGTTATGCCCGTTGATCTTGATGTCCCCTCAGACTGGTCCTGAACCTCTAGGCTCTGCAACTCAGGCTCTCAAGGTGTTTAGGTATGGCTAAGACGTTTTCATAACTTTGCCCCTTATGTGTTTATACTGTATTCATGGATTAATTTATATACATGTCTAGACATGTAGAAATAGCGTATATTACAACTATATATATTTGTGGGAAGACCATTCTCTTTCATAATCCACTATAAAAGATCTCAGGAAATTTATCATAGATGATGTTTTATTTAATATAGTCTATATTCATAGTTCTCCAGTTATCCTTTATAGCTTTTATTTTTAAGTCAAGATTTTTAATAACTTTAAAAATTTTAGAAGAGTTTTCTGTTCCTTTTAAAATTAATGAAATTGGTACTTTCTGATGTCTAGACTAGTTGTTTTACAGAATGTCCTTCATTTGAGTTTTTAATTTTTT
>NW_022103968.1:27444534-27448421 GCF_000313985.2 Echinops telfairi | reverse complement strand
CCTCCCAGCTCTTTCCTCTATTTCCCTTGATTCTCCTCCTGTCCCACTATCATGCTCAGTCCCCACCAGGATTTCAGCACTCCTGTTTGTTGCATTCCCCTTGATCATGCCCTACCAGGTCTCCCACACCCACCTCCCCATCCTTCATTTGAGTTTGTCTGATGGTTGCTCCTGGATCAAATTCACAGAAGATTTTCACAACAATGTGCTATACATCGTAGTATCTTTCTCAATGCATTTTATCAGAAACTACATGTTTGTTCCATAATTGGTGATATTAAATGTTATCATTTTATTAAGGTTGTAGTCACAGAAAGGAGTGAGCCCTGGTAGTTCAGTGGTTAAGTATCAGGTGCTGATTGATGGATCAGCAGTTCTAACCAGTCACTCTTGTGGAGAAAAATGTGACAATCTGCATCCAAAACGATTTACAGTGTTGGAAACCCTGTGTGCTCTTCCACTCTGTCCTGCAAGTTTGCTATGAGTCTGAGTCGATTCAACAACAGTTGATTTTTTTTTGTTTTATTAATTAAATTTCTCCATTATTAAGATATGTTGTAATTAATAGTGTTTAGTGGACTGAAACTTGGAGCTTGTGTGAACATCTTTTCTTCAACATTGTTTCATCGACTAGTTGTAGCGTCAATCGATGGTTCATGTTGAATCAATTATTTTATAGTAGTTGCAAAATCAACTCATTTGTTTTTAGGCTGATCTGAATCATTTCCCCCCCCACACACACACCTTTTACTTTAAAATGGCTACTGCTATTTTGGGAAGACATTTAAGTATAGAGTTTATCATCTTAATTTTGTTTTTGGATTTAAGCCAATTAAATTTTAGCTTTAAGTTATACTTTGCAAGTTTTATGCTTTATAGTTTTTATCTTTAATGGAAACACTATACAAGCTGCTTCAAGAATTGGGTTAGAATTTTAAGGGCATGTTCTAAAAAAGTACATCAAAATTACCTGGAGGGCTTGGTAAAACACATTCCTGGGCTTCCTCCCTAAACTTATGGGGAGGAAAAGGGCTGAGTCTTGCATTTTAACTAATTTCCAGGTCATGCTGCTCGTTCTGGGGCCACACTGTGACTGTTGGGCCATTTTTATGCTTATTTGCTTTTTCTGGGAGACATGAGAATATATTATAGAATAAGTTGAAATTTGTATTAGTGGATTTTAACTTATACATGTTGGTAAGATAGTGACAATTGTTACATTGTTAAATAATGCCATCGAGTTGATTTTGCCTCATGGTGACCCTGTAGGACAGAGTGGAACTACTTGATAGGGTTTTTGAGACTGAATTTTTTGTTTTAAGTCATTTTATGGGGCTCGGACAACTCTTATCACATTCCATACAGCCATCCATTGTGTCAAGCACATTTGTACATTTGTTGTCATCATCATCTTTTTATTTTTGCCAACATCATTTTCAAAACATTTTCTTTCTACTTGAGCCCTTAGTATCAGCTTCTCACTTTTTTCCCCTCCACCCTCACTCCCTCATGAACCCTTGTCAAATTATAAATTATTATTTTTTCATGTCTCACACTGACCAATGTCTCCCTTCACCCACTTTATGTTGTTCATCCCCCTGGGAGGTGGTTATATGTAGATCATTGTGATCGGTTCCCCCTTTTCTTCCCCCACCTTTCCCTTATCCTTCTGGTATTGCTACTGACATTATTGGTCCTGAGGGGTTTATCTGTCCTGGATTCTCTGTGTTTCCAGCTCTTATCTGTACCCATGTACATCCTCTGGTCTAGCCAGATTTGTAAGGTAGAATTTGGATCATGATAGTTTTATGTTCCATCAGTACTATACCGCACCCTGACTGGCCCTACAGATGGGCTTTGGGTCTCCACTCCGCACTCCCCCTCATTCACAGTGATAGGCTTTTTTGTTCTGGGTCTTTGATGCCTGATACCTGATCCTATCAACACCTCATGATCACACAGGCTGGTGTGCTTTTTCCATGTGGGCTTTGTTGCTTCTGAGCTAGATGGCCGCTTGTTTACCTTTAAGCCTTTAAGATCCCAGGCGCTTTATCTTTTGATAGCCGGGCACCATCAGCTTTCTTCACCACATTTGCTTATGCTACCCACTTTGTCTTCAGCGATCTTGTTGGGAAGGTGAGCCTCATGGAATACCAGTTTAATAGAACAAAGTGTTCTTGCATTGAGGGAGTACTTGAGTAGCGGCCCAATGTCCATCTGCTACCTTAATATTAAACTTATAAATATATGTACATAGATCTATTTCCCCATCGTCATATATAAATATATTTACATGTGTCGGTCCTGTTGTTTATAGGAGCAGACAGCCTCATCTT
The DNA here is from genome assembly GCF_000313985.2 of Echinops telfairi. Taxonomy (NCBI): domain Eukaryota; kingdom Metazoa; phylum Chordata; class Mammalia; order Afrosoricida; family Tenrecidae; genus Echinops; species Echinops telfairi. The sequence continues at coordinate 27,446,085 of NW_022103968.1, read as the reverse complement.
TTTCTTGTGGAACCACTGGTGGGTTCGAACCAATGACTTTTCAGTTAGTAGCCTCATACCTAACCCACTGTGCTGCCAGATTAACATAAATTAGGATCTCATTAACCTGATTAATTCAAAGTTAACTGTTGTAATAATTAAAGCTTATTGTAGCATCCATAGGATGGGACTTTAGAAAGTTTGTGGAAAATTCCACCATCTTTTAATAAGGTTTATCCAAGAACTTGTTGAAGCCCTGTGAATTTGTTGGATTCTCTGCATTCATTGAGACACTAATCCATAAGTTTGAATGGAATTGGTTATCTTTACTGGCCAGTTGAACTTGTAAGTATTAAGGGATCTCTGCAAACACTTTAGCATATTGGCTCCTTTAAGTCTGTGCAATTAGTAAAGCAAATGGAAAATTGATTATCATTGAGATATTTTTATGTCTGCAGAATTTGGTTACTCTGTTCACCCTTCATTCCCCCATTAGAAATAACTGTAAACATCAGAGAATAGGATGACCTTGATATTTGCTTCCCAGACTAAATCACAGCCTCAAAGCAGTTATTTCCTACTGAATAAAAAGTTTAATTTCACGCCCTGATTAGTACTAGTACGTGCAGGTGGGTATTTATTTTATGCAGCTAAACTGATCTGCCTTTGCAAATTACTTGCCAGTCAGCAGAGCTATAATATGTTATGAGTAGTTGATGGTAAATTATAGTTCTTATTTGTATGTTGTGTGTTTTTTTGTTTTTAGGTGCATGCATTTTTGAGGTGGAGGCTGGAATTAGTAAATTTTGGCCAGACTAAGATTTGACTTAATAACTTTGGAAGGGTTCAAGGACTGTTGAGTTTGGACTAACAGCCCCAAACTAAGGAATTCTATAAAGCATAGTACTACAAACAGTGGTATGTAGTGGAAAAGACTTAACAGGAGAGTGTCTTATTGAGAAACAAAATATTAGTATGTTTAGAGAAACTTAAAACGGTAGATAACTGAGGGCAAGACAGAAGAATTTGAAATTTTATATGACACTACAAAGTTTAATTTAAAAAATTAATTAAAAAAATTAAGCAATACTAAATTACTAGACTTTAATTAAGAGTAACTGGTGGATAAGAAGGGAACAAAACCCTACTCTCTTGATAACTGGGTCAGTTATTTACCTTATCTAAAATGTCACTATAAATTTGAATGGGGACATAGATAGTATCCAATTCAAGGCTTCAAATATTTACAGTTCCAGAACAGCAGCCAGATGAATTGTTATCAACGGAGAGCAGTGGGTTTGATTGCTTGGTTGATTAAGCCTTTTATGCTCTTGGACTTCAATGAATATCTGTTGTACGTCACAGAATCTTTTCCCCAGGTAAATATATGTGCACACATTTGATACACAATTTTTTCAGTTATCTGCCAAGCACTTAACCTCTGCACCACCAGGGCTCCAGATACACAATTTAAAAAAAATCATTTTTGCGGGGGCTCGTACAATTCTTATCATCATCCATCCATCCATCCATTGTGTCGAGCACATATGTACATTTGTTGCCATCATCATT